>NC_140946.1:76083380-76383380 GCF_014529385.1 Adiantum capillus-veneris
TTTTACCTGTAGGCAAGTCCACTAGATCCCATGTATGATTCTTATGAATAGAATCAATTTCTTGCTGCATAGCATCTTTCCACTGAACACACTCTAAAGCTTGTTCAAATGAATCAGGCTCATCTGCATCACAAAGAGTGCTAAAGCAAGCCAAATCTACTTGCTCTCTACCAAAAGTAGTACCAGCACGTGTTTTTCGTGGCAACGGTGCATCCAACTTGCTATCCTGCAAAGTTTTCTCAACCCATTTAGGCAAGGTTCTTTCTTCCCTGAGAACTTCTTGCTCTTCACGCACAATTTCCTCTACATCATGAGGTGTCACATGCTGATCAAAAGATTGATCAAGATTATCAACCTGTTGTGATTCTTGATTCTCCACAAAAGAAGGAAGCAAACCTTCAAATACATCATGTGTCTGCATATGAGGTACATCAAAAGCAACCATAGGTTGAGCAGTAGTTTCTGTAAAAATTACATCACGAATTTCAAAAATCTTGTTTGTAGCAGGATTGTAAAGTCTATAACCTTTACTTCCACTACTGTACCCCACAAATATACATTTGATTGCCTTATCATCAAGCTTTCCACGTAACTGCTGAGGGATGTGAGCATAAGCAAGACAACCAAAAACACGAAGATAACTGACTGAAGGTTTTCTGTCATACCAAGCTTCATATGGAGTAATGGTCTTCAAGGCACAAGTAGGACACCTGTTCAAAGCATGTGCTGCACAAGCAACTGCCTCCATCCATAGCTTATGAGGCAAACTTTTAGCCTTGAGCATACATCTAGCCGTCTCCATTAAAGACCTGTTCTTCCTTTCTGCAACACCATTCTGTTGTGGTGTGTATGGCATAGTGCATTGGTGTTTAATTCCTTTCTTTCCCAAAAAATCCTTAAATGCACCTGACATGTATTCACCTCCTCGATCGGTACGAAGAGTCTGTACTTTGCAACCTGTTTCATTTTCAACCATGGCGACATAATGTTGAAAAACTGCAAACACATCTGACTTTGCTTTGAGTGGATACACCCAACAAAACCTGGAAAAGTCATCAATGAAGGTCACAAAATAAAGGTTGTTTCCTATAGAGGCCGTCCTCATAGGACCACATACATCATTGTGTAGAAGCTACAACTTTCGTGTCGCTCTAACTGAACCATCTTGCGAAAATGCAAATCTGTGCATCTTTCCAAGAACGGAACCTTCACATACATGTCTTGGTGGCATCTCCAATAAAGACAAATCATGCACCATATTATGACGTTGTAAAGTCATGAAACTGCCATAACTAACATGCCCAAATCTAGCATGCCACAACTCAGCATCCTGCATTGCCTGAGTCTTTGTTTCTGCAATACATACCTGAATCTGCTTTTCATAACGATCTAGCACAAATAGTCCATTTTCCAGCGTACCTGTAGTGATAAGAGAATAACCATTGTCTCGATCTCGTACAACACATGTGTCATCCTCAAAAATGACCCGAAGACCATTTTTTGCAAGAGAGGATACAGACAACAAATTCTTCTTGATGCCTGGAACATATAAGACATCTGGCAAGCATAAATCTGAACCATCTAAAATGGTAATCAAAATCTTACCAACGCCTTTGATTGGATAAGAAGCATTATTTGCACATGTCACCTTCTTTCCTGCTGGAGCTGCATCCAATGAACAAAACAAATCCTTCCTTGAAGTAATATGCCTGGATGCACCACTATCAAAGTACCAAATCATTTGTGTCTTGTCAACACTGTAAGCAAAAAAATCTGAACATACTACAAAAGCATAAGAATCCTGCACAAAGTTTGCAGACTCTTCTTTAGCTGTAGAAGAATCACTAGAAGCTGAAATAACCAAACTTGACTCTTTCTTCTTTTCTTTAGCAATTCGCTTTTTACACTCACTAATGTAGTGACCAGGTTTCTTGCAGTAGTGACATTTACCTTTCTTCTTGGACTTGTCGGAATCATCTTTAGACTTCTCTGAAGACTGTCCTGCACCAGACTTGGAGTGATGAGCACTCTCTTTACCCTTGTTTTTGTTCTGTACAACAAGAGCATGATCCATACCATCCACCTGTAAAGACTTGTTCTTACGTGATTGATCCTCCTACAATAGCAAAGCCACTAACTCTTCAAAATGAAGAGGCTCAGGATTAGCTCGCAAAGACAGAGTCAAAGAAGTCTGAAAAGTCAAATAATATGGTGGTAGTGAATTGAGTGTTTTGGAAACCAAGTCCTTCTCTGGAATCACTTCATCAATGCTAAGCAATTGCTCTTTAAGATCCCTGATTTTTGTAAGATGCTCGACAATATCATCACCTTCGTCCATCTGTATTTTGTCAAGTTGTTTCTTCAAAAACTCTATTTTGGCAGCGTTTCTTCCTCCAAACATAGCTTGCAGAGTGTTCCAAGCATCCTTAGAAGTTCTGCAAGATCTGATATGTGGTGTGATTGTCCTCTTTATGGTTAAGGCAATCACAGCCATAGCCTGTGCATCTTTAGTATCCCATCTCTTTTGCTCTGGAGTGACTTGTGAGGGTCCTGCACCAACAGCTGCACCACGACCAGGCGTGGCAGGTGCGATGCTACCTGGACGAACTTCATCTCCAGATACATAATCCCACAATCCTTTACCAACCAAAACATTTTTGGCCATAAAAGACCAAAGAGAATAGTTGGTACCATCCAATTTGTCTTCGGATGTAAACACACCAAAAATCTCTTTCTCCGTAGACTGAGCCATACTGTGGATGCACACAAGAGATCAAAAGAACCTCCAAGAGATTCACAAATCTCCTCTCCAATGCAAGCAAAACTCTACACAAAATCTCAGCACAAAGCTAAGACAAGCTGCTTCCCAAAAGAATTGTTTACCTGAAGAAAATCTGTCAAAAAGCACTTTGATGCACACAAGAGAGCAAAAGAACCTCCAAGAGATCACAAATCTCCTCTCCAATGGAAGCAAAACTCTACACAAAATCTCAGCACAAGGCTAAGACAAGCTGCTTCCCAAAAGAACTGTTTACCTGAAGTAAATCTGTCAAAAAGCACACCCTCTTGATCTAAACGCCTCCGAAAAGTAACTTCTGCTATGCTGCTCAGAAAAAAATTTTGAGGGCTCGAACGGCTTCGAAAGGGGGGTAAAATCCCAGGTCACCTCAGGTCACGCGCTCATAATACTCCCGGAACGTCGAGGATGCTCCCACGAGCAAATTTTCCGAAAACTGCCTGAAAACTGCGATTGCGCGTGCGGACGCGAAAACGCAAGTAGAGGCTTTGGAAATCACCTTGCTTTGATACCAATTGTTGAAGATGATGAAACAGGAAACAGAAGGAAGACAACAACTCAGAGTAGGAAGAAGATGGAGAAGGAGAAGACACAGAGCTTGCGTACGACATCTCTGTAGTCTATCTCTCTGTATTAGAATGATAGTGTATCTACAAACTCAGAGCTACAAAGATTATATCAAACCCTAAGAGATAAGGTGTCCTTTCACACCAGATGTCCAAGGGGAAAAACCCAGAGGGAGAAAAGTGCCCCTGGTGAAGCGCGTATACACACTAACACTACTACATGTCTACAACAGTGACTAGAAAGGACTACACACACTCCACTTGACTTGAGGGAGTGCCCGAGCTCACTTACCTCCTAGGTTTTGCTAACCACCTCCTATGGGTAATACTACCGGGTTTTAGCCCGTCGCAACACTTGAGTATTTTTTACCTTGGGTGAAACCTTGCGGTGAATACACTGGCTACCTCCTCATGGCACCGCGGAGGTGGCTTCATTTGCTATGCTATTTAGATCCCCCTAAACGCCTGGATATCTACAAAATTTGGAGTTATGGCAACCTCCCTCCCTGCTCTCTTTAAAGGTGACGGCGCATCTCTGCCCCTCACTTAGTTTTGGTTGTGCTTTGCTTGATTGCTTGAAACTTGCTACTGCATTTCTGTTACAAAGCATGGAGCTCTCTACTCAAGCTACTCAGGTCGGTCACTGCTATTTCTTGCTTTACTTATTGTATAATTAGGTCTCTGTGCGCATGGGTTTACACTCTGTAAGGAGACTGTTTTGTTGATATTATTGGTGGTCTCCTCCTGCAATTTTTATAAAACTAGGCATGGGGGATTTTCAGTGTTGTTTGATTACCAAATGTTGCATTAAAATTATTGCTTATGGTTTTTTTCCACCCTATGGCCGGTAGTCATTGCATATGGATGATTAAGGGTGAATTTTTCTGCCCTGGTAACCAGTACAAGATGGGTTATTTTCCTGTCTTGCTTACTAATCTCTGTTGTAGGATGCGGGGTTTGGTGCCCTGATTGATTAACTATGACTCTGTGCCGGGTCTGTATTTTTTGATGATTGAGAAAAGGAGGGGGTGTGTTGTGCTCTACCCTCCACACAAAAGTTTTTTGTTGGTTCTGCCGAATTGATTACTATCACGATGTCGGTACCTGGCTTATACTAAATGGCCATAATGGTGCATCTTAACATAATTCAGTGGCTATGGTGGTTACTATCTGAATGAAAGGCTTTTGGGTTGCATATCATACTTTTCGTTGGTAATGTATGGTTGCATACCATTCTCACTGAGGGTTAAGGTTTGATTCCTAACTTGGGCCGATTTACTGATTTTTTGCTTTTACATTTTGTTCGAAAAAAAGAAATTCACCCTATGGGTATTGGAAGGTTCTGCTTCTTTTGGGTTTCTAGGCTACACACTATGGTCGTTCATGGTTTTTTTAGAAAGGATGGGATATACATTTCAGATATTTTTTGCATATACTCAAGAGGATGTTGCTCATATGTTTGCCTTGGATATTATTATGGATCTAGCACTTTAAACATAGTTTAAACCTTTTTCTTTAGTATGGATTGGCTTTTTTAGCAACTCTCCTTGTTACTTGGGCTTCTTAAGGAGATGTATGTATGGTTTGGAATCCACTTCACTGTGATAGGCTTCTAGCCTAAAAACAAGCCTTATTATGCTTATCTTTAAAAAAAAAAAACCTGTAAATGGATAAACATTAAAAAAAACTTCATTTGATGAAGCTTTCATATAACTGATAAAAACTGTTGAAAATAAAGGAAGGGGGGTTCTGACACTTGGATTAGAAGGGGTGATGGCCTTCTAATCAAAATGATACTCTAATTATAAATGATACTTTTTTAGTAAATTCTTTGGGATTCTTTAAAATAAGAGAAATCACAATTTCTTGGACTTAGCTTTTGAAGGTTTAATAAAAGTTTGTAAGATGGACATGGATAACAACTGGTACAGTCCATCGATACCTGTAAAACACATCCAAGGCTAACTGAATTGTTGTCTTGTTTGGATGGATGCAGGTAAGGACTCTATCTTATCTTGGAAGGTCTTTTTTACTTTGGCAAGCCGTCCTACACTAGATGGAACACTCACTTATGATTTGGGAAGTTCTTTTACTATCTACATACTGAAAGAGGATCTCTTTCCTACAAACATTGTACTTAAATGATTCTAATACTGAATTGTTTTTGTACCTATCTATTCTTTGTTTCATTTTGTCAATTGTCTTTTGAATGTAAAAGTTCAATTATGTCTTATTATCTAAGATTTAACAGCTACACACACATCCTATACATAAGGTTTTTCTTTCTAGAGAAACTGGGATGCTGGCCTTGGAAGTTTTCTATGAAATTGAGTTCTAAGTTGGACGCACAGCCTGTAATCCCTTGACCGGTTGACTGGTGTTAGGTGGTCCTTCATAGACTCTATTTCTGGTCCCCTGCTCACGACTTATAGTCCTTGACTTTGCCGGTTTAAGGTTTGCACGCCCAAAAAATTACACTTACTGTTTTTACTTTTATTTATGTTTATACTGTTCCTTTTTTCAGGACTGTTTACCTTATAGAAAGACAGCCCGCATGAGCACTAATCACAACCCTGAGAATCATGCAAAGATTCTCGAACAGATTAAGCTATACCTTAAGGATCATAAACCAAAGAATGCTTTGGTAGTTAGAACTAGACCCTTTCTCTCTAGGAAGACCAAATATTGTATTACTTACTATGGTAAGTATAAGTGAACCTCACCTCACTTTTTTGAAAAATTGCAGACTCTTGATCTATCAGAAGGATTGGAATTGTCCTCGGAGCCCCTCTCAGTGGCCACATCTCTTGTACTCAGATGTATTAGCAGCTTGGATGCTTCTTAACTAATTTATGATTCGGCTCTTACCTCTGACAAGAAATTATCTATCTTACATATGCTGTCTTTTAATGATTGGGTCAAAATTTTAGCTACTTTGGATGAAGACTCCATGGAAGGGGTGGATTTAATCACCCATTACATAGCCCAGCTTCCCCTACTCTCCTCACAATACCAGCAAGAGCTTGCTCTTTTCTCCTCCTCTGGTACTGGTCTGTCTAACTTTCTAAGGAAGTTATGTGTTCTCAATCCCTCTTTTGTCTGTACACCGGCTACTCCAACTATTCCACAAACTGGTGGAATCTTTTATCGGGATAGTGTTGCCGTTGAAGCAGTTAAGGAATTTCAGAGTAATCTTTGCTCCCTCAATGAATCTAACCTCCTGGAGATATCCAAAGTTTTCCCTGTCTTACCTATTAGAAAAATTGAAATTGAATCCCTTGGGTTTGACCATCAACTTTGGGTCTTGCCCAACAAAGCTTTCTTAGCACCCATTTTGAGTGAAACTTGGGTCTACCTTGCCAACCTCCTTGCCTCTACTATAGAAGACTGTAGACTCAAGATTCTAAAAGGAGGACAATTTCTGGACAAAGGGGAGCTTATCAAAGCACCCTTCAATCTCAATCTCATTGACCACTCCAATACTGGACTCTACATTCGTACCAAAGGAAACATGGAATTTGCCAAGAGTAATCCAGATTTCTACATTGAATCCATCTGGAATGTCTTTCGACCTTATGTAAAATGTGCTTGCAGATTTCTTGATCCTAAAGCCTCTTGTGAATCCAGCATCGTGTGGTTGGATCACACCATTTGGTTTATTCTCAACCATTTGGACTTACTCTTCCCAAAAAAACCTGTGGATTTTCACCTCTCCCTCATTTGCTCTTGGTTAGGCGGCCAAGCTAAGAAAATTGTTATTGTGCAGATTGCCTTTAACATCTTCTGTGGATTAATGATGGATATCTTGAAGGAGTTAAAATCTGATGAACCTGGAATTTACTTGACTACTTATGCTAACTTTGAAGGTGTTAAGATCATCACTAGCTTACTTAAACCTTGTATTGATGTGGATGACTCCCCTGCTCTCAAAAGATCCAACTCTTTGACTACCCCCAACTCCTTCACTTACTTTCTAACACCTAGTTCATCCTCTAACCGGGGAAGAGTTCGTAGCTATACAAGAGGAAGAGGCAGGTCTCCCCCCATCAAAAACTTCCCTGAATTTTAAACCTTGGTAATACTACAGGTTACTACAAGCCCTTGAGGAAGAAGAACTCTCAACAAAGTGGAGCCGGACAAGGGATTCATCTACATACACTGTCTCTTCACAATGTACTCCTTGATTGGATTCAACCAAAAAATCTTTTTTGTGAGTGCTTTGATATGTTTTTTGGCAATCACAAATTACTTGATAATATTCTCATAGGATGGAAATATCAGCATCCCATTAAGAAGTTAATTTATAGTAACGACTTTCTTCGACAAGAATTTGTTCCCCATTGTACATGCTTTTAGTTTACCACCTTTTGCAGGAATCTTGAGGCTTGTGGTAACCATGTGTGCACCTGTGATCTTAGCATGATTGAAAATACTAAAGTACATAGAATTTTGGCCAAAGGGCTCAATCATATACCTAACTTTCCCAAAAACCCCTACCTTGCTCTATCAACTATACTAAGCTGCCTCACTGACCTTGTCAGTGCTCTCCAACTGGAGATGATAGTCCTACCGGACTTAAAGGAAGTTGTGAAGGAATGCTCCTTCAAAAAGTATCACAACTACCTAAAAAATGGCTATCTTCTAATGACTCCTGGCTTGCAGCTCAGCTAACTTTTGATTTTCAAAAAATCTCTGATAAATGGTTTGTTGTCGGGCTTGACAAAAGCTCTAACTGTCCCACTATTATATGCAAAAACCTTGCTTGGAAGGCTGCTCGTAATCGAGTATCTGGTAAGGAATTCTATAATATTAAATCTCCTTTGCAAACTGTCACCAATAAAATTGCTAACACTTAGGGAATCTAGGCTACTCAAATATGAACACTAAGTTACCGGTCTTATTTCCCACTTATAAATTTCATTAACATAAGTTCATATATATATCTGATGCCTCCAATAGTATTTTCATTGATATCACCAAGGATATTACTTCATGCCTTGACCTTATATTATCCAAATTTGAGCTTATTTGTGCCACTAAACAGAAAATCTGCCAGGAGTTCTTACATATTCAATACAATCCCTTTTGGCTTACAAAAAACTC
This sequence comes from Adiantum capillus-veneris, assembly GCF_014529385.1. Classification (NCBI taxonomy): domain Eukaryota; kingdom Viridiplantae; phylum Streptophyta; class Polypodiopsida; order Polypodiales; family Pteridaceae; genus Adiantum; species Adiantum capillus-veneris. Next base: position 76,091,847 of record NC_140946.1, read on the forward strand.
TATAGAAGTCTTGCTTAATCTTCCTTAGCAAATCTTCCACATTTTTATTGCTGACATTACACAATGTTACAAAAACATTCCCCTGGAAGGGGATCTTGGGCTTAAGACTATTCTTGCCAAGGTGATTAAAATGGCTTTCTCCAATGCTAGAAATAAGAAACTTTTTTACATCGCTCTTTCCAATAAACCCAGGTGGATTAAATTATCTCACTCCTTACATTCCTTACACTTTGATGAAGCTAAGCTTTGCTGTTACATCTCCTAGCTGCTGAGTAATTGCACTATTGTTTCAGGTGGTCTTTCCTTTAACCAATGCCTAGGTTCTCTTATGAAAAGAGAGCTTCAGAATATTTTTAAGTCTCCTCTATGAGAAATTTTTATAAAAAAAACCCTTTGGTTAAGAAAGCCTGATAAGGCAGTGGCTAGAAAGGACTACACACACTCCACCTCACTTGAGGGAGTGCCCGAGCTCACTTACCTCCTAGGTTTTGCTAACCACCTCCTATGGGTAATACTACCGGGTTTTAGCCCGTCGCAACACTTGAGTATTTTTTACCTTGGGTGAAACCTTGCCGTGAATACACTGGCTACCACCTCATGGCACCGCGGAGGTGGCTTCATTTGCTCTGCTATTTAAATCCCCCTAAACGCCTGGATATCTGCACGATTTGGAGTTATGGCAACCTCCCTCCCTGCTCTCTTTAAAGGTGACGACGCATCTCTGCCCCTCACTTAGTTTTGGTTGTGCTTTGCTTGATTGCTTGAAACTTGCTACTGCGTTTCTGTTACAAAGCATGGAGCTCTCTACTCAAGCTACTCAGGTCGGTAACTGCTATTTCTTGCTTTACTTATTGCATAATTAGGTCTATGTCCGCATGGGTTTACACTCTGTAAGGAGGATGTTTTGTTGATATTATTGGTGGTCTCCTCCTGCAATTTTTATAAAACCAGGCATGGGGGTTTTTCAGCGTTGTTTGATTACCAAATGTTGCATTAAAATTACTGCTTATGGTTTTTTTCCACCCTATGGCCGGTGGTCATTGCATATGGATGATTAAGGGTGACTTTTTCTGCCCTGGTAACCAGTACAATATGGGTTATTTTCTTGTCTTGCTTACTAATCTCTGTTGCAGGATGGCGGGGTTTGGTGCCCGGATTGATGAACTATGACTCTGTGCCGGGTCTGTATTTTTTGATGATTGAGAAAAAGAGGGGGTGTGTGGTGCTCTACCCTCCGCACAACAGCTTTTGTTGGTTCTGTCGAATTGATTACTGTCACAATGTCGGTACCTAGCTTATACTAAATGCCCGTAATGGTGCATCTTAACATAATTCAGTGGCTATGGCGGTTACTGTCTGAATGAAAGGCTTTTTGGTGGCATATCGTACTTTTTGTTGGTAATTTCTGGTTGCATATCATTCTCACTGAGGGCTTAACAATATGAAGTTCTGGTATCTGCGATTTGGTGGCTGATTTCTTTATGTAAAAAATGACAGAAATAGGGTTATTTTGGTTTCACCTTGGTAAGGAAAGTTTCCGAAAAGGCGTTGGATTACTACTCTTTGTGTCTGATTCCTAACTCGGACCGATTTACTGATTTTTTGCTTTTACATTTTGTTCAAAAAAAGAAATGCACCCTATGCTTCTTTTGGGTTTCTAGGCTACACACTATGGTCGTTCATGGTTTTTTTAGAAAGGATGGGATATACATTTCAGGTATTTTTTTTGCATATACTCAGGAGGATGTTGCTCATATGTTTGCCTTGGATATTATTATGGATCTAGCACTTTAAACATAGTTTAAACCTTTTTCTTTAAAAACTTGAAGGTATAGAGTATGGCTTGGCGTTTTTAGCAGCTCTCCTTGTTACTTGGGCTGCTTAAGGAGATGTATGTATGGTTTGGAATCCACTTCACTATGATAGGCTTCTAACCTGAAAATAAGCCTTATTATGCCTATCTTAAAAAAAAAAAAACTGTAAATGGATAAACATTAAAAAAAACTTCATTTGATGAAGCTTTCATAACTGATAAAAACTGTTGAAAATAAAGGAGGGGGGGTTCTTACACTTGGATTAGAAGGGGTGATGGCCTTCTAATCAAAATGATACTCTAATCATAAATGATACTTTTTTAGTAAATTCTTTGGGATTCTTTAAAATAAGAGAAATCACAATTTCTTGGACTTAGCTTTTGAAAGTTTAATAAAAGTTTGTAAGATGGACATGGATAACAACTGGTACAGTCCATCGATACCTGTAAAACACATCCAAGGCTAACTGAATTGTTGTCTTGTTTGGATGGATGCAGGTAAGGACTCTATCTTATCTTGGAAGGTCTTTTTGACTTTGGCAACCCGTCCTACACTAGATGGAACACTCACTTATGATTTGGGAAGTTCTTTTACTATCTACATACTGAAAGAGGATCTCTTTCCTACAAACATTGTACTTAAATGTTTCTAATACTGAATTGTTTTTGTACCTATCTATTCTTTGTTTCATTTTGTCAATTGTCTTTTGAATGTAAAAGTTCAATTATGTCTTATTATTTAAGATTTAACAGCTACACACACACACACACGCAACCCGATATACATGCACATACACACTCACACGAACATACATACACAAGCACACATACGCGCACGCACATTCAAACACTCACGTACACACATGCACACATAAACACACAGTACACGCACGCAGAAAACAGGCAAAAAAATGAAGGAATTCGACGTCGACACCCAACACAAAAGAAGGAGTACGGCCAAATCACGCGACGACGACACCAAATCAAGAGTGATGCCGCAGGCATGTCCTGGTCTGCCCCAAAACTGGCGAACACGTACACCGATGCACCAACAAAGCCTGTCACTCGTTGGCATCTCGTCCATGATGTTGCTCCGCAGTTACATCTGTAGGGTATTATTATTTTCCGGTTTCAAGCCAAAAATATGTATAAAAAACCCATTGTAAATTGCCACCTCTCTCTAGGTGATGGTCACAAAGGCCCACCTAGGAGATATCATTTTCAAAATTCTCCTAAGACAAAGCCAGGGTCAACCATTTGGGACCCAACTGATTAGGGCCTTAACCTAATGATATTACCCTAACCTAATGCAGCTTGCACCTATAAAAAGGCACTGAGAGGTCACTATCAAGGGGAGAGGCACGAGCAACACTGGCATCAAAAAAGGGGGGATTTTTGGACAACAATTGGGGGAGAAGCATTTTAGGCAGCATTTTGGGAGAGCACTCTGGGAGAGTGGTGTAGCATTTTAGGCGGTACTTGAGCATTGGGGTTTGGGAAGTTAGCACTATGAGAAGGAAGTCATGTCCACACCCTGACTCCAAGGGTTGCCACACACACACACACAAGAGTAGAATCTCCATGCTTATGAAATTACCTCTAGAGAACTCACTATAGGCTATCTCTCTATCTCTCTCTATCACCATAGTCGCCATCTCACCGAAGCTAAGGTTTCTATGAATATTGCATTGAAACAAGTTTCCCTCACATCTCGAGGGGGTTTTTATCATCTACGTCTCTCTCTCTCTCTCTCTCTCTCTCTCTCTCTCTCTCTCTCTCTCTCTCTCTCTCCCTCTCTCTCTCAGTGCAGCCGTTTTTTGACCTAGTAGACAACAGTCCACTCTTTTGATCATAACTTCTTCATCCGAACTCCGATTTGGGTGATCGATAGCCTCAATCGAAGAGCACGAAGTCCTCTACGCATTGATGTAAAGTCAGAAATTTTCAGAGTTATGGAAGGCATTTCTGTAGCAGCATTTATGAAGTGAACAGGTTCAACAAAATTGATTCTCATCTCCTATTTTACATACAATGTCTTCCGGCACTCGCAAGGGTTCTTCTTCTTCAACAAGGTCCACAACCATTGTGGAAAATGATCCAAAATCTCCTAAGTGTGGAGATAGCAACACAACCACCCAACCAACGACATCGGAAACCATGATCATGGCGTACTTGGTATCATTGCAAGAGACCGTAAACAAACAAGGCGAAGACTTACGAGCACTTGCAATGGAGAATGGCACACTAAGGGTACTTGTGGTTGAGAATGAAAATCTCAAGAGGACACTTGAGATGCAAACAACACGTTTGATGCAACTTGAAGAGGAAGTCAAGGAATGTAAACGCTCTCTTGTGGACTTGAATGCTTTGAAGGAGCGGATGAGCAAAGTAGAGCATGACCATGTATTGAAAGAGGAGAAATTTGACACTATGAGCCGGGATGTATGCGACATGAAAAATGTATGCACAAACAAGTCTTGGGCTGATGTATGTGGTAGCAATGTGATTTCTAATTCCTCACTCATGCAAGCTATGGTTCAAACAAAGAATGTTGAGAATGTAGATGTGGAGGAGTTGAAGGAACGGGAGCGACGTTCCAAGAACATTGTTATTCGTGGAATTCCCGAAGAGAAGTTAGAGACACCTCCTTCTCTTGCCATTGTTATTGAAGATTTCTTCAAAACCCACTTTGGCATGTCCGGAGTTATGGTCTATGGAGCACATAGAGTGGGGAAGCAAGGAGCTCCTCGCTCGGGAGAACGGCCAATTGTATGCACCATGCCGGATGAGACCAAGCGAAAGATTATCCTTGATAATAGTTGGATCTATTTGAGGAATACAAAATGTTTTGTATGTGAAGATCGCACTATTAAGCAACAAAATATGCGTCGCAAGGCATATGAGGAAAAGAATAATAAAAACAAGGAAATCTCTCATGAAGAAAATGTGCCCAAGGAGGAGGCAAGTCTCTCAAGCAAATAGGGATGCGTGACCTATGAGACCGAGTTACAATCGAAAATATGCTTTTGGAATTGTAATGGATACCCATGGAATGCGGGGGTTGGCATTGATGAACTAACAAGCAAAGCCGATGTTGTACTTCTTGTTGAAACTTGGGAGCATGATACACAAAGGATTAACGGCTTGGAGGATTACAATGTACATTCATTGATGTGGTCAAAGAATCTCAAGCAACGAAGAGGACAAGGAGGGTTAGCATGTATGGTTAAGAAAGGATTGGAAGATTTTGTATCAATTGTGAAAGATGACAAGTACAAACGTTATGTATGGCTGAAAATTATGACACCAAAAAGAGCACCCATTTTTGTAGCCGGTTGCTACATTTCTCATCATGATTCTCCCTTTTATGCTTGCATGGATAGAGATCAACCATTTTCTGATTTGGAAGAGGACATTGCTTATTTCAAAGGTGAAGGTGATGTTATTGTATTTGGGGATATGAATGCTCGCACAAAAACATTGCAACATGATACTCAACAATTTGATATGCCATACATTTCAAGGGAGTTGGAGGAAGTTCACTTGTATGATCGTACTTCAATGGATGAGAAAGAGCCCGATCACTATGGAAAGTTACTTTTACACATGTGTAATAGCACGGGTATGCTCATTGCCAATGGTGTATCTTTGTGGAGTGGAACCAATGGATTTACATGTAGAAGACATAATGGGGATAGTGTGATTGACTATATGCTACTCTCTGAAGCCATCATGTATCGCATAAAGAGTTTTATGTTTGGTCAATGGACCCCGGAATCCAACCATCGCACCTTATGTATTGACCTTTCATGTGGAGAAGCAACTAAGCATGATAATCTCAGCCAAAGGAAAGAGAAGTTATCACTATGTATGGATTTCAAACGGGCACCAATGTACATTGAAATGGTTGAGCAAAAATTATGGATGACAAAGCTTCAATGTGATGCACCATTGGAAACTAAATGGGAAGCTTTCAAGAAAGCTATTTGTTCTTGTGCGGAAGAATGCTTTTCCATAAAGCATCTCCATGGTATCAACAAAGATAGATCACGCAAAAGGTGGTTTGATAAAGAATGTCAAGATGCTCGAAAGTCCTTGATAAAGCTTGATGCAACTATGGACAAAGACAACTATCAAAGTCATTTGCATACATACAAGGCATTGATTCAAAAGAAGAGAAGAAGATGGGAAGTAAAGCAACAAGAATTTCAAGTCCAAGAAAAGGCACATGCATGTGGAAGATTTTGGAGAAACTTGAGAGGCAAGCGGGTTGAGAATTTTGGTAACTTGAGTCTAGTGGATATGTACACACATTGTAGGCAATTATATGAGCAAGAAAATACTGAAAAAATGCCATTTTATGGTTCACTCCCATGTATGCCGTCTTTTTTTACTATTGAGGATATATGCGGTGGGCTTGAAAAGTTGGCCACTCGCAAAGCGGGAGATCTTCAAGGTATCAAGCCGGAGATGATCAAATGGACGGGAGATTTTACCCATGAGTGGATGTGTGATATGTTCAACCTTGCACTTCAACATGGTATGCCTTATGATTGGAGTACTAATTGGGTTAAGCCTTTGCATAAAGGAGGGGATGTAAAGAATGTAAGCAACTACCGGACTATAATGATTGGGTCTCTTATGGCAAAGTTATTTGGGTGCATAATGGAGATGAAATTGAGTGATTGGGCTGAAGAGAATGACAGACGTGCAAAGGAACAAGCGGGTTTTCGTCGATGCCATAGCACCATTGATCATCTTGTCACTCTTCGTGTTCTCATGGAGGAAAGTCGGTTGAAAGGCAAGCGATTGTATTGTTGTTTTGTGGACTTTAAGAAAGCCTTTGATATGATTCCACGTAACAATTTGTGGAGAAGGATGGAAGAACTCCAAGTGCCAAGTGAGTTTATGCTTGCGGTTTCTCGAATCTATGAGAAGGTGATTTGTCAGTTGCGCATGGGAAGAGAAATTTCAAAATTTTTTGTAAGCACTATTGGGGTTAAACAAGGATTTGTCCATTGTCACCAACTCTCTTTGGTCTATGCATCGATCAATTGGAACAAATGGTACTTGACTTTATGCAAGAAGAAGGCATTGAAGAGGTCACTATTTGCAATGCGGTAATCATGCTTTTGTTGTATGCGGATGATGTAGTGCTTCTAGCACACACTTTAGAAGATGCACAAAAGCTTATGGTTGTCCTTGAGAACTTTTGCTTGCATAGTGGGCTGATTGTAAATGAATCCAAAACAAAGGTTATGCTTGTGAAAACCAACCATAAGGAGAAGCCATGCATTGTGTACAACAACGAGACACTTGAAGTTGTTGAGAGCTTTAAGTACCTTGGCCTTGAGGTTCCATCCAATCACAAGTGGCATGAATGTGCTATGCGTCGTTTGGAAGCGGGAAAGAGAGCATATTATGCATTTGAGAACATGTGTAATGCGGGAAACATCAAGTGTTGGGGGTTCTCAAGAAGTATCTTTTTGATGCATTGGTGACACCGGTTCTTCTTTATGGAGTTGAAGTGTGGGGTGGGAGCATCTCAAAGTCTACTTGGAAAGAGTTTGAGAATGTCCAAAAGCGTTTTCTTACAAACTTTCTCCAAGTTAAGACACAAACACCATATATGCTCCTACTTCTTGAGTCGGGATCTCTTCCAATTGAGGTTATGGGTATGGAAAGGGTTGTGGGGTACATGATAAAGATGCGTCAAAACCCCTCACATCGACTTCGTACAATTGCATGGGAGCAAGCAAAAAAGTTCAAAAGACGCATAAAAGCAAGATCTTGAGCACGGGATGGATGCAAGACATAAAGAAGTGGTTTGGGAGATGGGATGCATTGCACTTGCTACATGATGCTTCAATTGACTCTCAAGTGAATGAAGCTTTTCTACAATGCCAATGTATTACGGCTTGGGAGAAATCCGGTGGGTCACGCTTCATACATTACACCACCTATATTGCCCCCAACTACAAAACCATGTTCTTCGCTGAGAGAGGAAACCGTACTCACACTTACATGCTTGAGCCTATTCCCTTGTCCGCGATACGCAATATCGCAGCAATTCGGCTTAGCTCCCATTTCCTTCGATGCGAGATAGGGCGTTGGGGCAATGGAGAAGAGTCAAATCGATTGTGCACATTATGCTCACTGCAAGTTCGAGAGTCTGAGTACCACACACTACTAGAGTGCTCAGCTTTTGATCACATCCGAACTTGCTTCACTCACATTTTCAGCCATAACTTAGACCTACACACTTTCCTCTCCCAGCCAAAGTGTGGGCTCTCCATTGCGACTCTCATCACTACAATTTTGGAGCATCGAGAGTCACTCATCAGCCGTACACATACTACATCACATGTAACTTTGGTCCCATAGGTCATATTTGACCTCCGAGGACGATAATAAAATCTATCTAAAAAATCTATCTCTCTCAGTGTGCAGTGTTTGTGCTATTTCAAATCACCGTTGTCCGTGTCCTAGTCGCTCAAAGCTAGGTGGTGCCCCCTGTTCATTTCTTGAGGCCAGCTCGACGTGCACGGTCCTAGCGTTGAGGCCGTCGGGGTCCATTTTGTGCTTTGTGCTCGTCAATACATACATACTGGTTATTTTGTTTAAAAAATCCAATACTTGAAAGATTCCCTTCTACGACAGCATCTCTCCTACCTTGCCACCGTCTCTAACTAGCACATGTCATCATGAGAGAGAGAGAGAGAGAGAGAGAGAGAGAGAGAGAGAGAGAGAGAGAGAGAGAGAGAGAGAGAGAGAGAGAGAGAGTCTCTTCTACCACTACATGCAGCCATGAAGCTCACCCACTAAATTGCCACAGTGCTTCCATCTGTCACTCATATCAATGCCTTGTGCAATGCCAATGTAGGCCTTCTATGAAAGTTGCTCACATTCCTACGACATCTTGTAGGATCATCTTGCCATATTTGTGTCTATATATATGTGTGTGTGATCATGCGTGCTGATTAGTGTGTATGCATTAATATATATATAGAGAGAGAGATATAGATAGATAGATATATTTAATTATCGTCCACGGAAGTCACATATGACCTATAGGACCAAAACAAAACATTACATCCATTCTTGTGCGGTGGGGGCCTCAGATACATATCAGAGTTAGGGACTGAGGGTCCATTAAAGGGGAAGGAAAAAGGGTAGGAACAAGATTAAAATGAAAACCTAAGCGGTGTCAGGTGGAATGGGAGCTGGCTTGGGAGTTCGAAACTCCTGAATGATGCCTTTACACACACACACACACACACACACACACACACACACACACACACAGAGAGAGAGAGAGAGAGAGAGAGAGAGAGAGAGAGAGAGAGAGAGAGAGAGAGAGAGAGAGAGAGAGAGAGAGAGAGAGAGAGAGAGAGAGAGAGCAAAATGGAGGGAGAGGGTTAGATAGATAGGTAGAGAGAGAGATACGGAAAGAGAAATGTGGGAGAGAGAGAGAGAAAGGGAGGGATAGAAAGAGAAAGAGGAGAAAAGAGGTAGAGAGAGAGGCAGGGAGAAATGGAGAGAGAGAAGCAAAAAAGAGGGAGAGAGAAGAGAAAGATATGAAGAGAGAGAGAGAGAGAGAGAGAGAGAGAGAGAGAGAGAGAGAGAGAGAGAGAGAGAGAGAGAGATACAAATAGGGGAGAGAGACAATTGGGCATATAGACATTGTCTATAAATATAAGCTCTTAAAGATACTCCTAGGGATGGATTCAGTCTCATCAAGCAAGTTGAGTTTGTTCTTGGATACTATTAGCGGTGAACCTTTGTTACTTGATTTCCCTACAAGATTTTCTATGTTCAATCCTAGGAATTATGGGGGTAGTAGTAACAGCGAGATGTTTGCCATCAATTTTCCTCCAGATGGCGACATTGAGACTCAGTGAAAGATGGTGTAAAATTAGGTGATCAATTTCAATTTGTATTCAATTCAACCTTGTCCAACCACAAAGTTTATGTTGGTCACCAATATGGGTGTGGAATGTCCTCACGATCAAATGTGTCAATGGTGGAGTTTTTTGACAGCTCCACTAATGAAAAAGGGGTTTTGTGGCTGGTAGGGGCTTATAATCAACACATATCCTCCATTTACCATTCTTTTTGGGAGCTACAACAATTGGAGAGACCCATTCTGCATTTCTGATAGGATAAATAAAGGCAACTTTTAGAACTTGTTTACCTCCACAAAAAGTGCTTCTTGTTGCACCGCCCCAAGCCTCCTTAGCTTTTGTGCTACGGGCTTGGCATCAGGTTTTAGGTGAATATGGTGTAATATCACATTCACTCCCTTGATCATTGAGTAGTCCATGATGAAAAGATGTGGGTACCTTTTGAACATGTTGATATAATCCTCCTCCTCTTCTTTAGTGAGGTCCTTGGATAGCATTTTCCTTACTCGGTCCTCCAACAAAATTTCTTCTTCCTTTGTCACCTTGGCCTCCTTTGATGTTGTAGACTCCTTTGTATGTGGTTGGAAGAAAATTCCCATTACTTCAATTGATGAGTCCTCACTTGTGTAAGACTCTTATTCATCATAAAAGCTCTCATCACTATTTGGATCCTCATCTGTACTTGTCTCATAGCAAAGGTTAGATGGCTTACCAAGCTTCATGTCATAAACAATCTTTTTACCCTTTTGGAGGACACGTTTACTGCTGCCCCACTTTTAATCTGCATTCACCTCCATTAACCAAGGCCTTCCAAGGATAAGAGGATAGCCCTCCCCCTTGGATGGCATTTAACATAAAAGTCCACCCTTGCAGAAATATTTAAGACAATAATTTGAACATCCTTTATGATTCCAAGACATTTAAGTTTGGAGTTGTTAGCCAACTTTGCATGACAGTTCAATGATTCTATAATATCCAAACCCAGTCTATGCATTACACACACTTTTGCACGCCCATGTACATAAAAATTTGACACCCTCTTTCCCTTTACATATGCTTCTACTACATGCTCTATATCTTTGGGGGTACTTGACTTTATGGACTTAATAGCTTTCTTTCCTCTCTTTTTGGGAATCCTTGTGTTAGCCAATTTGGGCCATTGATGACCTATTGAGGAAGAAAGATGCATGAGTTGTGGCCAAGTGATGTTAGGTCGTTGGGTTTTTAGGTCTTCCATCACATTATAGGGTTCAAGATCCTTAACAAGAGGAAAGTAATCCATGGTGATGACTCTATGAGGTCGCCTTGACTTCTTCTTCTTACTGCTACTCTCTGCTTCATCCTCTTTGACCTTCTTCTTTCCTTTCTTTGGATCCACAAAGTTGTCAATTGCCATCTCTTTGTCCTTTCCTTGAGCTCTTGTTCTCTTAATTTCCGGCATGACATTGACTTCCTTTAGCTATTCAAGCTTGATTATGTTGACCTCTCACTCTTCCACCCTCTCTGGCACTGGTGGAACTATTGCTATGTGTTGAGGAGGTGGAGGGGCTCTTCTAAGTATGGTTGGAGCTTGTTGAGAAACATCAAATTGGATTGTCTGTGGAGGTCTTTGAGGAGGGTACATGTCTCCAGGAATCCTTCTTGGATATGGATAATGGTACATACCATGACCCATTTCATTATAATTCTAGCACCTTAGATCTTGAGTATTCCTCCTTGGTGGTCGTGCGTCATCCCTAGCTTGTCCTCCCCTTATTGGTGCCTGCACTAAGTTTAGAGCAAGAGTTTCCAATTGTTGAGTGAGCTTGTGTAGAAGATCCTCTTGAGAGTCACCACTTGTGGATGCCTCTCTAGCTTGTACATCATCTACATGTTTAGGGCTCACTCCCTCTTCTCTATCTTTTACACATTTTGACTTGTGCTCATGGTAGGCTAGATTTTGAAACTTAAGTGTGGCTTTTTTGTGCTTCTTCAAAAGTTTGTGGAAACTTTGCCTCTACCTTCTCTTTTAAGGCTGGAAACATACCTCCCACAAACTTGTCCTTCTTGAGAAAGTTTGGGGCTCCACCTTGGCCTTGTAAAGATGCATCCCACCTCTCCCACAAATTTGTAAATTTAGATTCATAGAGAGCGTAGTCACCTAATGAGACTTGATGACGTTGAAGAAGTTGCTTCCATAAGCTCTCTAGAGTGTCTCCTTGACCAAATTTGCTAATGAAAGTAGCACAAAGGTCGTCCCATGTTGCTTTAAATGGAGACGCAAGAGTATCATACCACACTCGAGCATCACCTTTGAGCACCAAGGGAAAAGCCCTTAGCTTCACCTCTTCTTGATCACGCCCAACCATGAGATAAGCTATCCATAAAATCATGAGCATTCTCATCATGACATCCATACAAAGTGGGAAAGGAATTTTCCATCGTGATAGTGAGTGCTTGTGATAGGGAAAGCACAATAAAGCTTTACAATTGAGAGAGATCAAAATAGCACAAAAATGTAGACGTCAAGACTCAAGTCATATCTTATGATGGAAAAAATAAAAGGGTTCACGGAGGCATTGATTGCAGCTAATCTGTCAGGCTTGAGTAAGTTCCTAATTATGCATTGGAACCTTATCTTTGTGCTTACAATGATGTGGATAGCTTGCCTTGTGATGGGAATTAGTGGTCCACTAATTTCTTGATGACTCATATGTGTGTGAGATTAGTATAAAGACCTTAAAGAAAGATCAAGATAGAAGAATACGTCTTGAAGATTCAAACCTAAAGAGAGACGCAACACGCCATTGAGAATGTATGTGCGCTCCTTGCCGCACTGTCGAAGCAAGGGACTTGCCAATACACCGTATGCGAGCCACGGGCGCCCATGCTTAACCAACTAATCCCTTGAATGTCCAAGTTAAAGTGCGCCTCTCATCGACGATCACTCTACCTTTCCCTATTGGTCCGACAAGCACGGTACCTGACTCTAAATCATACATAATACACGTCCGTCGTAGGTGATGGGTGTCCGTGTGCCGTGAGGGTTAACATGCCCCCCTTCCTGATGTAGATTCCGTCCTCGGAAGCTATTGAGTTGAAGCTGGATCGTCGAGGTGGAAGAGCATTTGAGATGAATGTCCTTAGCCTTCTTCAGTCACTGCAAAATCAAACAACATTGGCACAGTAATTGCATTCTCTTAAAAAGCATATGCAGTTTTAGGTAGACACATTGATTGGTAAAAGAATTTCAAACAATTTGTCAGCAATGAACATTAAATTGCAATGTAATCAAATGCATAAACAGATGTAAAGGTAGAAAATTAAACAAGTCTGGGGTCGCTAATTTGACGGTCGAAAGGCACTAGAGATCGAATATTAATACCATGGGTAAGCTTCTTAATTTTCTGTGGTCAATTAAGTTGTTTAATCGCGAGAGCCAAGTATTCATGTTCAAGGGCTGACTAGAGGCTATATCTAGAAAACCTTGTAGTTAAGCTACCATAAAAGGAATTTCTCATGAAATCATCGCCTGACTGATTACTTTTTCTTTGACCCCCCAAGGTCTTTTCACAGTGATTCAATTATGATGTGTGTGCTTATTTTGTATGCCTTGGGTTTTTTGCTTTTCAAGGAAAAGCGCCCACACTGGGAACCTCTAGGGCTCTAGTACCATAGGCGATACATGTGAGTGAAGTACCAAATCAAGCTGAGATTTCTCTTCCAGCTTAAAATTTTACATTGTGGCACTTTGATTTTTTGTTTGTTCATTTTCAACATTTTAATTTTGTAACTTTGGGGGGTCATATAACACTGTTACCCTCCCCAGGCTCATCACATTAGTAAACTCCCTTTATAATACTTAAGCTAAAGGTCAATAGGGTTAAGCCCACTAGAAAGCCCTAGTACATTTCATACAATGCTGCCTAAATCGGATTAAGAACCTAAGTAACCATTGATTATTAGGAAGGCATTCCCCATGGTATTAAGAGAAGATTTCTAATACCTAGCTTGGTCAAACTAGCTTAGTCGGACTGCTTGATTTTTAAACCTAGACAAGTGATTATGACAAAACATTACATTGAATTAAATGTTTGATACTAAGCCAATGCGCTGAATATTACGCTACCAATCACAATCAAAGCAGACAATCATAGATGCAAAAAGATAAGGGCAATGCTAATGGATAAGAAACACCTGTTTGTGTTGATGGTCGCGCTTGATTTGAAGGTTCTATGAAGGTCCAAATCCTATCAATAGCAACACGCTCCTGTACACACTAGGAAACAAAAGGAATACCTCCAGGAGGCACATCAGTGGAAAAAGAGAACTTTGCTAATCACTCACTCTAAAACAGAAACACTCCTATCGTACTAATCTTACCTACCCTCCATCATTCAAGTGATGAGGATCAAAGGTGTTTTATGGCGTAGGTTTCTGTTTCACTGTACCAGATGTGACATGTGTAGGTCTGAGTCAATGTGTTGACTTTTAATGTGCATACTCGTTTGCTAATTGCTCTTGCTCTTTTTTTTTTTTTTTTGTGAGTATAAAGCTTTATATGTACATTCCCTAAGATTGGAATTGAGAGTACAGGGAAAAAGGTTGAGAGGGAAACAAGTGAATGATGACTGTCAGCAAACACTCCCCCCTTCCTTGGGTAGATCATACCATTTGAAATGAGCTTGTCACCCTTTGAAACCAATTGTTCCAGTTGGTAATAGGTGAGGATTTTTGCCAGTAGTTTTCTATTACCCTAGGTGCCTTGTCAAGCTGCAAGGGTGGTAAGGTACTCTCCCAGAATCGAACTTGAAGTGGTTCATCAGGTGATTCTTGAACACTGGGAGGTGTGGATTCTTTTTTAGCTTCATGGAGGTCCACTACTATAGATGGAGGCTGTGTAGAAGCTTTTACCTCTATGGATGTATTACATGAGGAGCTAGAATCTTCATGGGACTCCCCCCTTCCTGAGCTAGGTGGAACAAATCGTTCTTTCTTTGGTACCCAAACTAGCTCGGGAGCGGGTGTGTAGCATTCTGTGATTTTTTTCTTTCCATGATCATTGATTCGTTTTGGAGCTACGGGATTGGGCTCACTTGGGTCAGGTGATAGGTAAGAGCACAATCTACGTTTTGGAACCCAGATTTGATCATTTCCTTCATAGTATCCTTGGGCTTCCAATAGTCGTTTAGGGATCCATCGCAACATTTTCTTACTTTTCTTGGAGCGAGTGGTACGTTTATTACAAGGCTTCTGTTTTTTAGCACTAGCTATGGTCACTAAAGAAGCTTTAGGGACCCACTTGTATGTTTTCTTCGTTACATTAGGATGAGTCTTGTCGGAAGCGATATGCATTGCTTGTATCATATTTAAGGGTATAGGCATTTCATTCCCCTCAGGTGTTACCCAGGTCGTCCCCCTATTTCCCCAAGTGTCTATGGTTGATGCTAGGTGGACCCAATCCACATTGTCTGATTCCGTCATACCCGGTAACACATCCATATAAGGAGAATCTTGGCCAATGTCTGTATCCTTCTTACAAGTGTAACAATATTGTAGTGGGGCCGAGTGAACTGTGGTGTCAGAGCGATGATCAATAATGGTTTTACTCCCTAAGGGGTGTACCTTACCAGTCACCAAATCCACTCTAAGGACAGAGTCTTGGAATTGCAAATAGACATGATTTTTAGACCAATCGTGAACCATTTGTGCTTCCCTCATGAATGGTCGTCCTAAAATCATTTCATATGACATAAGGTGTTTAGAGAAATCCATTACAATGAACGTATGTCGTACCTTGTATCCTAGAACTTTGATCTTAAGATCCTTGAGCATCCCCATAGGTTTGGCTATGGTACCATTTGCCATCTTTACCACAATGTTAGTAACACTGAGGCGGGGTTTTCCCATGGATTCCCAACAATCTTTTGTAACGATGCTAACTCCCGCACCACCATCAAGAATTCCCTTTATAGTTAATCCCTTGGTAGTGATGGGTAGGGTCGCATTAGACTCGTCGCCTTCAAAATACTGCCCTAATTCGTTAATGGGTACCTCGATCACAGACTCGTGTCCATCTAAGTCAAGTGATTGCACATGATTTTCCTCATCAATCATAATCGAGTCAGGCCTATTTGGTTGCGCAAACTGTGGTAATCCCGTTTGTAGCTCTCCGTTAAGGAATGCTCGAAGTGCAAGGAATAACTCAGGATCTCCATACAGCTTTGCTATGATCGTGGTTCGGACCTCAGAAGACATGAAGTCCACTAGTTTGGCAACATTCATTGGCGTTTTGCAGGGTGTAGGTCCTTGACTAGGAACTGGTGAGGATGGAATCTCATATTCCTCAA
Organism: Adiantum capillus-veneris; assembly: GCF_014529385.1. NCBI lineage: Eukaryota > Viridiplantae > Streptophyta > Polypodiopsida > Polypodiales > Pteridaceae > Adiantum > Adiantum capillus-veneris. The sequence goes on from NC_140946.1 coordinate 76,107,893, forward strand.
TGGGATCAGGTATTCCTTCGTTAAACATCCTTTCCAACAAGAAGGGTGTATGCTCACTTTCTGATGTCCTGTCCTCACTCCCTTCTTGGATGATACTAGATATGGCTAACGGTCTATGGTTCATGTGGGGTGGATGAACTTGCGTGGGAAACACTGTGTCATGAATTTTTACATGCATGGGTTCTGGTTCTAGTTTCCTTTGAGTCTCCTCCACTAAACCTCTTAGATGTTTCACCTCCTTAATCTCGTCTACAGGGTTTGGGTACGTCCCAATCTTCTTTTTACGATTCTTCCCTTTTTGCCCCTGCGGTTTATCTTGGGGGTCTTGGATTGGATTTGGAAACACTTGTGGTGTTTTCAGAGGCTCTTTATGATTTTCTCTTATTCGGTTTTCATTTGGTTCCATGTTACGGTTTTCTTTGTCGGTCTTTCCCTTTGTGGTATTGGTTCTAGTCTCCATTGTCTCGACTGAATCTGAATCATCCTCGAGGTCATTCATATACACGGGGTCATCTCCTGTTCCTATGTTTGTTTTGGAACTTGGCTTTGAATTTTCCGTATTCTGCGACTTCTTCCTTCGTGTCTTCTTTTTCTTTGCTTGGATAATTGACGCGGTATCTCTCTCTTCGAGGATATGTCCTGGCCCTTGAAGCATGGACCGTGTAATCGCATAAGCGGGTGCGACGGGTGGCATTGGCGATGTCACACTAGCAATTTCGACCAAATTCAGGGGTGTGATTTTAGGCGCATTTGGGTTATAGGGGCATTGGGCAATCAAGTGATCTATGCCACAACGATTACATGTGAGTATTGGCATTGCAGACGTGCTCCCTTGATTCACTTGCATCTGTGCAGCATTCTTTTGCAGCCTAATAGGGCACTCCGCTACTCGATGTGGTCCACCACACTCGTAGCATTGAAGAGGTGGCCTCCTAGCCTGGGTGTTGATATTTTGACCTCTGGATGCGAGAGCAGCAGCTTGATAAACCGGCTTGACTTGTCCCCAACAATCTTCCATGTAGTATATAGGACATTCTTCCAATGTATCAAGTCCGTAGGCAATACTAGTGTCTATTTCCTCCTCACAGCCATCTGCATAAGCATTTGATGGCTCGCAACCCACTTGGTTCATAGGGGCGACTCTTGGATGCGGGGGCTGCGGTCCCAGCACAGGAGGTGGTAGCGGTGTAGCTTGTACAACATTTTGAGATCTAGGGACCATGTGTTGCGGTAGTTGCTCAATAGGTGGAGTAGGCATCAATACAGAGCTCGAGGCGCATCCGTCCAGGCTACAGGTGGTCTATTTGCCATCATACGTTTGATCATTAAACAATCCTTAGCTTGGTGACCATACCTACCACATGCGTTGCAAGTTCCATTAAATTTTACTCTAAACGTAGGGCACTCACTAGTGCTATGTGGACCTAAGCAAATGGAACACCATTGTTGCTCCCTTCTTGGATACATGTGACTATTTTGAGGGGGTCGATTATCCTTAAGAGACTCTTGGATTGCCTTGGTGAGGTCTGTCAAGAATGTCTCAAATACCTTTGGCTCATTGGCAATGGGCTTTGCAGTCATGGGTTCATACTCAATGGCTTGTGAGCTAGTGGATCTCGTGTGAGTAGACACCCTCATGCCTGCTATCATCAAGTTGTCCTCTAGTTGGATTGCATTGGCAGTGACATCTTCCCAGGTTGTGATACCTCTAATCACTAGTCCATTATAGATTCCTTCATTCCTCAACCCTCGAATGAATCGATCAAGCAGTTGGTTATTGTTGAAGCGCTCATTTACAGGGCAACGAGATGTTTTAAGTGCTTTAGACGACTAATGAAGTCCCTTACTGACTCTCCTTCCTTACGTTCGGCCTTCTGTAGCTGAGATGCTACACCCCAAAGCACACCTTCTCGTATGTACTCCTTTAGAAACAACCTTCGAAGGGTAGGGTAGATTGTTTTCTCGTCCACCCTTAGGGTCCTATACCAATCTCCAGCCTTCCCACTTAATGTCAAGCTTAAGGCATTGCACTTATGTAGTTCGTTGCGTTCCCCTAAGGAATCACATACTTGTTCAAACACTTCAATGTGTTTCCTAGCATCTTCGTCCCCATTGAATTTTTGCGTGAGTTTGGCAATTTGTACTGCCTTACTTCTAGGCTCTCTATCAGATGCATGACGCATATTTTCCGCGATAGATCGACCTATGGTTTGAGCAAACGCTGCCAAGTCACCTATGTGAGGAGGCAGGGCCGGTGGAGGTACTCTTGGAATCATATGTGGGAGAGGAACGGGTACCGGTCTTGGCATATGTGTGGATGATGCAGGATATGGAACATAACCGGGCATAGGTCCACTCGGATAAGAGCTAGGGAGCGGCACTCGAGGAGCATAAGCAAGTGGTACAATTGGAGGTGTGGGGGCCATGTGTGCATAAGGGGCTAGAGGCACATATGGTCGAGGCCCCATATTAGGTACTACAACACTAGGTAGTGGCACTGTGCTAACCGTAGATGTCATCGGTACATTCTCTGTTAGGCTTATCCCTGGAGTGAGCACTGTGTTTTCCTTGATAGAGGGTTGAGCCAAGTTAGGGAAGCTAAAGTTTTCGCTCGGAGGCTCAGATTGCATAGAGACCCCAGGTGAAATGACATAAGATGGGTCCATGGGGCTCATTAGAGGAGTCTCCATTTGAGATAGAGTAGGCTGTTGAGCCTTGCTCGTATCCAGAAATCTCATGGGGCCAGTTGAGAGTATATTTACCCCTCGGTTTTGCCTTTCTGATTGAATAATGCCATGGATAACATTACAGATCATTTTCTGTTGATCTTCGATGCTCGTGGCACTAGAGGTGGATTGTACAATCTCTATCCATCCTACATGGTAGGCGTGGCCAGAGTGTAGATCCGTCAACACCTCAGTGTGGAGGTCGTATGTCCAATGATCATTAATGAACAATCCTTCTAGAGTCGACGTGTTAACGGTTTCTCGTGAGGTAGAAGCAATGTTGCTCCCCGTGGTTTTACTTGCCACCAACGGTACTCTAGAGGGAACTTCTGAAGGAGGCAGCTCAACAGGGCCTTCTTGGTAAGAAGTTGGCAGGATATCCACATGGACACTCTTTGGGGGTGTGGGGTCCACGTGCGATGTGAAAGGAGAGTCCACTTCCCCACCCCCTTCGCGTGCTTCATCTGCATCAGGTTCCGAGCGAGTAGCTCTACCTAATGTTTCCATGAAACGGCTAAACATACTAGTACTAGGCTGTGGAGCTTCGGGAGGTGCATGGCCTTCTCTCTCAGTGTTTTGGGTAGGGTATGCTTCCATGATTTCTGAGTCGGAGGAGGAATCACTAGCGGCTATTTTAGGGTCTTGGGTGGTGCTACCTTGTGTCCCCGCTGAGGGTCTAGAGCTTATCGTGGATGGGTAATGGGTGTCCGTATGAACAGAGGCACCCTCAATATGCTCGTGTTCTAGCACCCGCCCAGAGCGTAAGTGCATGTGCTTTTGATACCCTAAGGTGTCAAAAAGCTGCTCTAGGAGGCCTTGTGACTAGTTTTTAGCGTGTTTTTTGTTTGTTTTTCTGCTAGATTTTTTAGAGCGTGTCGTGGAATGGGCCGTGTGATAGCTCGAAACGAGCGTATCGGTCAGAGGGTCGTGCCGTGCTTTACAGCCCTCCGTTTGGTCACTCTATGCCCTCGGAATCCCTAAAACTGTCAATTTCCAGTAGGGAACTAGGCCCAAACTAGAAAGTCTAAGGGTGCAAGTGGGAAGAGAAAGGAGGAGAGTGGAGGACTTGTCCCACATGCTCTCATTCTCTCTTGAGGGAGTAGGGTATATATATAAGAGTGAGTCTAGTATATATCATAAGACTGAGGACTGAGGCCTGGGCCTGGGCTTGGGCTTGGGCTTGGGCTTGGGAAAATGATCCCGATCTATCTTTTATACAAACCAACCCGTCCGTTTTAAAAGTCACGTTTTTTATTTTTGAAAAATTTCGCCGCCCACTCGCCTCGCGTTTTTAATTTCCGATTTTTTTTCCTTTTAAAAATATTTTTTTTTCAAAATTATTTTTTTTTCTCAAAAAACTTTTTTTTTTCCAAATTTTTTTAAATTTTTTTTTTTTTTGTTGATGCAGAAAATACAGAAATTGAAAAAAATGCAGAAAAACGCAGAAAATGCAGAAAATGCAGGAAAAACGCAGAAATTGCAGAAAATGCAGAAAAAACGCAGAAATTGCAGCAAATTGACAGAAATGCAGAAAATTGCAGAAATTGAAAACGCCGAACTTGAAAATGCAAAAATTGCAGAAATTGAAAAAACGCAGACAATAGCAAAAATTGAAACTTGACAGCAATTGCAGAAAATGCAAAAAACAGAAATCTTCCACACACTCCTTCCCTGCCTTTCCTATGATAGAAATTGCACCACAAGAAAGCGTAAAGTGCTAACCGAGCTTAGTGTAGGGCATATCCCCGGCAACGGCGCCAAAAATGTGCGCTCCTTGCCGCACTGTCGAAGCAAGGGACTTGCCAATACACCGTATGCGAGCCACAAACGGCTCCAAGCACACAACAAGCCTAAACTAGCAAGCTCAAGAAAACAAAGGGTGTGTCACTCACCGCTCTACGCTCGCCTTCGTGGTGGATTCCTCGCCGCGATGAAGAAGAAGCTGCAGTCGTGCCGCGCTCAACCGCTTCGCCGCCGTCGTGCCTTCGTAATGCTCGATCGCACACACACTCTCCCTCTCTCTCTCTCACACACACACACACACACAAGGAGGTGAAGAAAAAGAAGATGGAGATGGAGCAAGAGCACTCTTCAATTGCACAAATGAGAGAATGAGTAAAAATTAGGTTTAGTTGGCTTTTATAGGAGCTCACCCCATTCACACTTGGGCGCCCATGCTTAACCAACTAATCCCTTGAATGTCCAAGTTAAAGTGCGCCTCTCATCGACGATCACTCTACCTTTCCCTATTGGTACCTGACTCTAAATCATACATAATACACGTCCGTCGTAGGTGATGGGTGTCTGTGTGCCGTGAGGGTTAACTATGTATTTTGTAACTAATACACACATTCACCTTGAAAGATTGTAGAAAGAAAAACCCATGCATAGGTGGCCCATTGGTATTGTTGTTCTTCATTAACACACACCAAAGGTAACTTATAAGTATCTCCTCAGTGGGGACACCAAACTAATGAGGCAGAAAATCTTGAGTGGAGTGGCCTCTATCACCACCCTAAAGCTTCTCTCTCTAGGCAACAAAGGCCAATACAAAGGGCACCACCTAGTCAATCTGGTGGACTAAGACACATTACACGAGTAAGCATTAACAAACCAGGCCTTCACAAACACACACATCAATGCATAGATCATAGCATACATGTTTCCCCGAAAGCAATCTTTTCCTCAATGCCACTCTCTTGCCGCACACACACAATCTCCAATCTTAGGAGAATTCTTCTCCACTAAGATTGAGATCAATTAACAAAAAAAAAATCACACAAAATCAATGAGACAAAATGCAACACAATAGAAAAGAAACACTTCAATTGAGAGGGAGAAGATGCACACAAAGTAGTAATGGGGTGGTGTAGGTTAGGCGGGTTATGGCAGCCTTGTGAAGTGATCTAGCTATCTATCCCCAATAGGTGGAAAGGAGGGCTATTTATACAAATTTGGAGAGGGTTGGGGCTGCTCTTAATGATGGTTGGGTTAGCATTTTCCATTATTCAAAATACGTACAGTTTCAGCTTCTACACTCTTCCTCTTGACCAAAATGACTAAGAGAGAAGGTGAGAGCGGGGAGAAGGTGAGGTAAACGTTGGAGGTGATTAAAAGCTAAAATTATCCACTTCTATATTGCACATGTTGAACGGGTTAGGATTGGAGTGACTTTAATTCTTGGAGGTAACTCATAGAGTAGAGTTTGCACCTCCTCTTACCATGTCGTCGGTGTAGGTGAGAGTAAATGTTGTATGTTTGTGACGGAGGGGATGCCCGCTTTGAACCATGATTATTTGAGTTGAATATCCAATATTTTCCTTTAATCTCCTCCAAATCTCCACTTGAGCTCATTATTATTTGTGATTATGAGAATAGATGATGGTAAATGGTAGGTAGTATAGGAGGAGTAGCCAGCAAGATACATAAGAGAGGGAGAGAGAGAGATGGAGAGAGCAATGGAGAAGGAGATGGTACAGGTGTGTGGGAGAGTAGAGAGAGTTTCTACTGAGGTGAAGAGTGACTAAGAATGGAGAATTTTCAATATATGGTGAAAAAGGGGAAAAAGTGGGTGGCTCCATAGAAAAAACAGCTTTACTTGAAACCACTGTTTTGGCCATAACTTTCACTCTGTAACTCCATTTGGTGCATTCTTTATATGTACAAAGATGGTCAAGCATGCCCCATATGACTTGAGGGATTACTTGAACCAAATTGTAGTGGAAAGGCTCCATAAGAGGCATTGCGAAAGTGGGTGTCTTCATACATAGGTGGAATTTGCTAAAAATATTCTGCATCCTCTCCAAGCTCTCCAAAGAAAAGAGGATATCCGGACATTTGGCGTTGGGCCTCCATTGAATCGGTTTCAAAGTAACAACACGTTTTTGTTTTTCTTTCTTAAAAAAATTTACACAATAATGTTTTCTAAATTGCAATCTATTCTACAACAAAATAAAAATATTCACATCAAATGACCTATGATAATCAATAAGAGGCAGGATGATTGGGTTTGGTGATGCGAGAATTTCTCCTACTCTTTGGGCACCAAACATGAACACCATACGTTGTTGAAAATGGATTTTTCTACTAATTGCAATGTTTATTCTAATGTGTGGAGTGAAATGAAAGGGGAAAACCTCTATTCTTGGGCCATTATCCATTGTCTATGCATGACCTTATGATTAAAACAAAACAAAAATATAGACGTCCAAACTAAAGTCGTACCTAATGAGAGGCAAAATAAAAGGATTTACTGATGCGTTTATCTCTGCCAACCTAAGAGGACCTAAAATTCTATGAATTACACGTTGAAATGGCAACTTAGTACTAACAATTATGTGTACCTTTTGCCTTGCAATGGGAATGAAGGGATCATACAAATTCTCGTGATTCATGCAAGCTACTTGATTATGCTAAAGGTTGAGCCTACACAAAACATACACAAGCCGTCCTCCGTGGGGGCACCAATTTGAGGCGGTTCGGGGCGGGCAACAAGAAGAGCGGCCTCTAAACACCCTTCGAGGCTCCCGTGCTGCTCAATTGGGGCTGGGACAAGCACAATCAGAGACAACAACAACCCACAGCCAGAAACCAAACAAGAAAAGGGGCACCACCTAGTTGTAGATGCGAACTAGGACGCACGTGATATCTCCTTGTACTCAAACGCACAATGAGAGGGGAATGCAAGATAGCCACACACACCAAACACAAACATTCACCATGCCAGAGAGAGGTAAAGCGCACAAATAAACTTGAGCAACTCAGTCTTAGCCTTAAAGACTAGGTGCACACAAAGCTTGATGAGAAATAGAGGGACAACACAAAACTTGACCTTGTTGCCAATACACAAATTGTCTTAGGGTCACGGGAGCCCTCTCACTGAGCACCCTCTTACAATTGACCTTTTAGGCAAACAATTCAACAAGCCCTCAAACCACCAAGCATGAAATGGCACAACAAACTTCAAGGACAATATACCTTCAACCACCTGATGAGCCAACTTATCAAGTCAATTTGGAGAGAAGAGTCGTACTTGCAGCATACAATTACACCCAAAACTATAAATCTTATTTATGCACAAGAGTAGGCTACAAGTGTGGTGAAGAGTATAGTATCACTCCACTCCTCTAGATGGCATAACTAACTTCAAGCTTCTCCATGCACCTATGTGTAGTGATAGAATAGAGCTCTCACAATGCACACACTCTACACAACTAGGCTTGAAGAGTGGTGTGTTATGTATTGAGAATGGTGTGGTGTAGTGTGATCATGTGATGATTTACAAGGGAGAGAAGGGCTCTATTTATAGGTTTTAGAAGCCCCGATTAGGATTAGGCCTAATCAAGTTTATTTGAAGGAATAAAAGATTATGCATATTTTTATTTTTTTTAATGAGGGTGGGTCTCTCTTGTCCTTTGAGTCACATGGATGTGGGCTCAAGGGAAGAGAATTATTGAGGATGAAAGGAGAGAGGATTGAGTGAATAATTTGGGAGTGCGTACTCTAGTAGAGGGTGCATTTTACAATAAGGTTAGTGGTTAGTAGTTAGTAATTATCACTACAAAATATTTACAAAATCATTCACCAAATGGTGAGATATATGATGAGAAAATTTAGAGAAGGGATAAGCTTGTAAAGCAAGGTTGAAGCTTGGAGAAGTTGACATTCATCTCTTTACAGCACCGATAGAAGAAGCGGTCAGTATGACGAAGTAACGCGTGTCGATGAAGCTATGTCATCTTCAAACCTTGAAAAATTCATGATAAAAGCCTTCATTTGCAGAGGTTATCCTTGGATTTTTGCTGATTTTTTGAAGTTCTTTACAAAGCTGAAGAGAGTATGGTAATATGGACATATATGTAGAGAGAAAGGGGGACACATAGGGTGTAGAAATGGAGGATGAAGGCTATGGAGGTGTGAGAGATGTGGCAATGGTGAAGAGGGTGAATTAGGACATAGGATTTGTAGGTTTGGGAGTGGGAAGGAGAGGGAGGAGTGTGTGTGAAAGAGGAAAATGATAAAGTGGAAGAGCAAGTGTGGCTGCATAGCATGGGCAAACTGGGGTCCACCAATAAAATCATAGCTCACAGCTCATAGCTCAAAAAAATATGAAAAAATTTGAGGTAAAAGTTCAGCTCACGAGCTACAACTTTTGTTTGTATCACCTTTTCAAATTCGGGGAGCATGTGATCTTTAAAAATTCAGCAAAACCGACCGTTTTTTCCACTGCACAAAGTCCTTGTGAGGTCCTTCGCTGGATGATTCTTTTGAATACCTCCAAGAGTGAGCTCCCCATGGTGCATGCATGCATGCCACATACCCTTGACCTTATTTGGTAGGTCTATAATTGAAGATATTGTTGAGATCATGATATAAGTGAATAGTACAACTAAGAAAATCAAATATTGAGGGGTCTAAAAAAATATATACATGTCAAATATAAATAATATAAGTGGAAAAAATATAAAGGGTTCAAAATAAATCTCTCTCATTATAAGTCTACCATAAAAAGATGAATATTTTTGGTGGTCTAATTTATGAGAGTAATAAAGAATAGATGTAGGAAGGAAAAAATCACAATAGTGAAAAAATATACACATAAATAGAACTAGTTTTTTTGGATTTTTGTTAGGATGGAGTTACACCAAAAATAAGAGAAGCTTGCATGAAATTATTTTTATATGCAATAAAGAGTATGCAAAATAGTAAGAAAAAATATGGTAATGGTGAGTCAATGTACATAGCATAAATAACACACCATAGGTAGAAATATTTAAATAAATACCAAAATAATTATGAAAAATCCTTTTATTTAGGCCCTATATACAATGAAATATTTACACACAAATGGGCCATAATATACTTATATTGTTTTGGCTCAACTAGCCCAGTGACTAGCTAGCTGAGGGTTTTTTAAAAAGATATGGGAAAAGTCCCCTAACTCACACACACCTATATACAGTGAAATGGTAGGGATAGCCACAGTGTTTGGATGATTTTGGTAGGGTGGGTTAACTCACTATGGCAATTACAGAAGGCCGAAAAAGGGCTATCATTAGCCCTCCCCTAGATTGATGGTATATTCATGTATCATCATAGAGCATCTTTTCCAAAGAGAGTGCTTCAGAGTCCTTGACGAGGTCTTCATTGTTTGGCCCCTCAGAATTTTGGTTTGAGTTACACTCATGCTTCACGGAACAATACCTGCATGAGATAGCTGCCTTTTGACAGATCTTTGGTAGATCCTTTGGTAGAAGGCGACTCAAATAAGGCTTCAAGCGATACCCGTTTACCTTCCTGGAGTGCTCTTTCCCATTCAAGTCCATAAGTTGATAGTAACTTGAATTGAAAGCCTTCTTAACTATGTATGGCCCTTGCCATCTATTTTCAAATTTGGCATCAAAACGATTATCGAGTCGATGGTCATACCTTAGCACAAGATCTCCTTCATTGATGCCTTTGTCCTTTAGTTTCTTGTCAAGCTTCTCCTTCGCCTGCGTAGCTTTCCTCTTGTAGCACTCGTATGCTGCTTCTCTTTTCCACTCAAGCTCAGCTAAGGTAAGAAGTCGATCCATCCATGCTTCTTTATCATCTTGTACTGCTTTGCCATGAAGTCGCATTGTTGGAATGTTGAGCTCAATTGGTTGTAAAGCCTCTTGACCATAGACCAAGTGAAATGGTGTGAACTCCGTGGCTTCCCTATATGTGGTTCGATATGCCCACAAGGCACCATCCAAGAAGTCATCCCACAACTTTGTCTTGTTTTTCACCATCTTTCTAATGATGCCTGCAATGACACCATTAGCTTTTTCTACCAGACCATTGGATTGGGGATAGTAGGGTGTACTATGACGATGTAAAATGTGAAGTTCTTCACAGACTTCTGTAAGCAAGCCCTTTCTAAACCCTGGACCATTATCAGAAACAATCTCCAAAGGTGTGCCAAATATACAACAAATGTGAGTGTAGACCAATTTTGCTCACTTTCCTCTCATTTATCTTTGCCACACTTTGTGCTTCTACCGATCTCGTCATGTAGTCTATGGCCACCAAGATATACGATTTCCCATTTTTAGTCCTAGGCAATGGACCCATAGCATCAATGCCCCATTGCCCCGTTTTTCAAATGGACCATTTGCAAGGACTAACTGACGTGGACCATGTAACAGACGCTTGTTTCCATTAATCTGACAATTGTGACAGCTTTTACACCAATGTTGAACATCAATGTGCAAGCTTGGCCAAACATATCCGGCAATCAAAATCTTTTTTGCAGTTAACTCTTGGGCAAAATGACCACCACATGCCTCTTCATGCAAACCTTTTAGAATGGTTGGAATCTCCTTGATAGTTGGTACTCTTCTGCACACTTGATCCTTCCCTCTTTGATAGAGGGATCCTTCTAGGAAGAGATACGCGCTTGCCTTTTTCATGAGTCTCCTGTTCTGAGCCTTCGTGAAGTCTTGCGGAAACTCACCCTCCAAAATGTAGCTAATAATGGGAGTCAATGACTCCAATCCCTGGTATCTCGGTTGCTTGACAGTTGCTGCCACCATGATGACCTGCACTTCTTTCTCAACACATGTAACTGCTTGTTGTGCAAGTAAATCGGCATCTTCATTTTGTTTCCTAGGAATATGATATAGTTGCACTTCTTCAAAGTGATTAAACATCCTACGAATGGCATGAACTTTTGTCTGTAAGCTTTCATTCTTGCATGCCCGAATGCCTAAAATCTGTTTAACAATGAGAAGTGCATCTCCCTTTACCATGAGACGTTGTATCCCTTGGCCAATGCACATCTTCAAACCATGAAGTAGTGTGTCGTATTTTGCTTCATTGCTGCTAGTTGAACCTGGTAGATTGACCTTCTCTTTCATGACCACCTCCCTACTTGGGTTGAGAAACACTAGCCCTCCCCCTGCTTTTCCTATGACTCGTCGAAAAGCTCCATCAAAGAACAAGGTAAAAGCATTAGGAATATTTTTCGGTGGTGGCAATGGTAGGGTCTTTACTTCAGGCACCTTAATCTCCTTCTCATGTACCCTATAAGTAAGGATCCCTGCCAATTGTGCACGCACACTATCTTCTACTTTGAAAGAGTATTGAAACTCTTGCAACTCCATAATCCACTTTGAGATCCTAGTACGTTGGATTCTTTTTGGGGGTCCGTTAAAAAGAATTTGCCCGGTTGGGTTAAACGACAAAAAAGGAGATGATTGTAGGACAAAGGGATATGAGGACTCCTGCACCATTGCAACCAAGCAGAGAGAAATATTTCATTTTTGTTCTATGATATATGAGACAAAGCTGAGCAATAGAGGGAGATTGCCCATGATTGTTTAGCAGAGCATGATGATGAGGACCGAGCATGAGCGAAAGAAGGGGAGGATTGTGATGTGTAAAACTGCATGCATGAGGGGAGTTGCTCTTTCTCTCTCTCTCTCTCTCTCTCTCTCTCTCTCTCTCTCTATTTTTTTTGCAGCCTATGGATTGTCTTCGTCCGTCTCTCTCTCTATTAAGCGCACAATTTTTCTCTTGTTTGTGTGCAGGAGCACAATCTCTCTTAGATGGTCACCGATTGGACCAAGGGTGCAAAAATGTGGTCATTGCTAGCCTTGTGTGCATGTGTGTTCACACGCACGATGTTGCCACATGTCTTTATTCTTCTCTACAATGATCTGCATTATGTTTTCCTGTCGGGAGCATGCTACATTATGCAAGTACCAACATGTGCGTCTCCTGCTAACCACCATTGCAGCCCAAATTGTAGAGGAGGGCAATGACCTAAGCTCACAAGCGCCTAGGCTACAAGCTGCGAGAAGAAAATTTCATGTAGGCTACTGGGGCATCAAGAAGGCAGCTTGTGAATGATAAGTTTACACTGAGGCACTAGCGAGTGAGGCTTTGACGATTGTGCAACTAGGGAAGGGGAACAGGGAATCGGTCGTGCATATGCAAGAGGCATGGCGAGGAGGGATGTTGTGTAGAGATCTTACGTGATGGCCATGGTGCATCCAATTGTACTGTGAAATTGCTAGTATACCTAGATTCATGGCTAATTAAAAGAGATTTTCCAGTGTAGATTCAGTAGAGTCTTCTCTCTCTCTCTCTCTGCTGGGTATCTTTCTCTCTATTTTTTATATCTCTCTCTACTTTCTATTTTCTTTCTCTACTTTTTATTTTCTAAACCTGCTTTTTAGTTCTCTCTACTTTTTTATACCCTAAACTTTTTATTTCTCTCTTCTTTTGATTCTCTATTTCTATTTTCAATTTCTCTACTCTATCTCTCTCTAGCAGATAGCTCTATTTAAACCTATTTGTTTCTCTCTCTCTTTTTTAATTCTCCCCCCCTCTCTCTCTCATTTCTCTCTCATTCTCTCCCTTAATTTTTTTCTTTCTTTACTTGCATTTTTCTATTCTATTCTTTATTTTTTCTATTTACATTTTTAATTTCTACTCTTTTATTTTTTACTTATCACTTCATTAGTTTTTTAAATACTTTTTTCCTTAACACTCCATTAGTTTTTTTAAATATTTTTTAACACAATCCCTTTCTTTAATCTCTTTTCAAGTTTTAATCTAGGTGATCAAGAACGTTTCAAACAAGCTTAATCTATAAGCACGTCGATTTACAAACAATGTGCATCTTCTACAAATTGTCCTAAGCTTAATCTACTCTACCAATCGATTTACAAGGAAAAACCCTACTTTACTCTTATAAGAAAATGAAAGAGGTATGTGCATCTCTACTTTTCCTTTTGGTATGTGTATTGTGTGTGTGTATGTACGTGCATGCAGGTGTGTGTGTGCATGCGTAGTGTGTGTGTGTGTGTGTGTGGGGTATAATCCAATAGGGGAAGGGGGGGGGGGGGGGGGGGGGGGGGTATGTGCCTACCTTGACTTATAAGTTAAGTTGCCATTTAGGTTGAGCGTCCTATCTCCCTCCCTCTCTACTCTACTCTATCTCCCTCTCCTTCTCTACTCCATCTCTATCTCTCTCTACTCTATCTCTCCCTCTTTCTCTACTGTCTATTCTCTCCCTCCCTCTCTTTCTCTATTGTCTCCCTCTCTCTCTGTTAACCGGCAAGGTTAACAGTGGCCAACAGATCACTTAAATAGGGTAGTTACTATTTTTAGTAAATGCTGATGATGCCAGATGATGCGGATGTGAAGTAAAGATGATGATGAAGCAAACACAAGCAAGATATGCAGAGAAGACATGGAATTGATGACTATTTATGAAGTTATGGTCACTTAAGTTCTTATGATTTTTCATCAAATGATCGGAAGTGCGGGTTGTAATTATGTTTTGGGCTCACACGAGCTCCAAGTTGTAAACATCGTGCTATATTTAGAGCCTAGGCAGTGCATATATTATATTAAGTGACTCTGGCCATTTGGGCACCCGACCACTCCTAAAAAAGCCTAGTGGCGCCGCTGCTGGGGATCGATTGCCTAAGCTAGAGGTGCCATTGGAGTGATTAGAAGAAACTAAGTTTGCTAATTTTTTAGTAATTTTCATTGGTTTTTGGTTATGTGTGTAGACAGATTGAGTGGTCATTAGTGTGATTGGTTCTTGGATTAGCATTGGTTATGCTTTGTACTTCACAAAACACCCCACACACATCATTAGATTCATGATTTTCATCACTAATTTTGACCTGCTAATTCACTAATTTTTACTAATTTTGCCTAACTTTGATGCTAATTTCCTGTTGATTAATAAGTGTTTTTTGTGCTAACACACAAGTAGAAAGTCAGTTAGAAGTATGGACAACATGCCTATGTGATCCGCACACTCATATCCTACTCCATTTTTGCGCAAATCATAGCCGAAATCACTCATTAATCACTAATTTTCACTAATTTCATCAACCAATTACTCACTAGTTATTTGGGCACCTAGCAAAGTGCTGATTTGAATCGCTCTTTGATGCATGTCGATTGCAATTGTGTGTTTATTTTCATGCTAATCATTGCTACACATTGATTTTTGTGTTGATTGTGTGTAGGTGAATTTATGGGAAACAGTACACACACACACGCACACACGCACACACGCACACACACACACACATACACACACACTAAGGTACTATATGTATTCTGAATACAATTTATTCCCCCCCCCCCCCCCCACACACACACACACACACACATTGATGTAATAAGACATTATTTTACTGCTTAAAAGCATGCCTTATAATGGGACCTGGCCCTTGCATAAATAAACGTGTACACTTCTTCTAGAGTATCGAGCGTGAATAACTCCCTGTTCTCGTTACACTGAGAAGGCAGCCTCTTCTTCTCTCTGGCTATGGAGCTCCCCTGGCGAGGGTATTTGCCTGCCGCTTGATGATTTCACACAATGGAGGGCGGCTTGGCCCACTCATTACGCAAGCTCAGAACGCGTGCAGTTCATCCTATTTAAACAAGGTGAGGGTGCACCTTGCCCCTCACTTAGCCTTTGATTGGTTTTGTTGCGTGTTGTTACTGCGTGCTTCACGAATTGAGCTATGGAACTCACTACTCAAACTTCTCAGGTGCTTTTTCTCGCCTTTACTTGCCTTAATTCCGGTTCTAGTTAAAAAAAGAAAACAATTAGCAGCACCCTAGCATTATGGGTTTTTTACTTGCAGACATGATTGGTTTTTTCGACAGTTGATACACCAAGGCTCTTGTACATTATACTGTTTGCCCTTAACACTTTAAATGTATGATGATTTGTTGCTTAAAGAAGTTGACTATTGGGGTTTTCTATCGACTGGTTTGCTGAGTTAAAACTGCGCGCAAACTGGCATCTCTCGACTATGTACTTTTGGCTTTGTTCAAGCCGCTGAAGGTCTTTGCGACTACTGATTAAACTGGTTTTTTCGCCTTTAACTGGTTTGCTCATGGAAAAGGGGGTTATTCTTTGACTTCGTTGCATTCAAATCGTTTGGTACCTTGAGTTACTATGCAATATGGGAAAAGATTGATATCTTGCACATTTAACAAACATGGCCGGGCATAACCTTTCTTTTTTAAGGGGGATGCTAATGGATGGTGTAATATGATCATTGTTCTGCTACTTCTGAAGGTAAGTATATGGCAGCTACTTTTGGGTTTGGCATATGGAAAGGTACCGAACTATGGCTCCTTTTATGATGTACCTCGTTTAAAAGATGGATTCTTACTATTCTTGCCGCTGGTAGTACTAGATTGCATGTTATCTACCACCCTTTTGGTACTTAGAGAAACCTGTCGAGAATGGAGATATTGCTAAGCTGTTGCATTTTCTCGGACCTAAGTACTGGGGTCGGAAAATGTTATGGGGCTTACTTTGAATGACTTGATCAATATGGCATTTACAATCTTTTTTGGACGAGTAGGCCTCTACTTTTTGGCTAGCCATTAGTGGATGTCTAATTTGATTAAAATTACATTGGGCTTCATTACAACATCAGTTCTATAATTAGAAGGAAATTTCCTTGCTCTAAATAACAATTAAACCTCATTATTATAATTTCTTTTTAAAAAACTCATGATGTGTGGATTCTTGGTGGACTATACCACTCTGATTAGAAGATGGAATTTACCACTAAGATTAGAAGTAATAAGAAAAGACTGCAAACATAAACGTTCTACTAATGACCTAGCTTGTTTAAAGAAAATAAATTCTTTAAGATGGACATGGATAACAACTGATATGGTCCATTGATACTGATAGCCGTTTTTCGGCTCTCTGTGATTGCCATAGTGAGTTATCCCCCCCTATCAAATCACTCAAACACTATGGTTACCCTCACCCTTTCACTGTATATAGGTGCGTGTGAGTTAGGGGACTTTTCCCATATTTCCTTATTGAAATAAAAAAACCTCAATTAGCTAGTCATTGGGCTAGTTGAGCCAAAAAAAATAAAAAAAATAAAAATTATAAGTATATGATGGCCCATTTGTGTGTAAATATTTCATTGTATATAGGGCCTAAATAAAAGGATTTTTCATAATTATTGTGGTATTTATTTAAATATTTCTACCTATGGTGTGTTATTTATGCTATGTACATTGACTCACCATTACCATATTTTTTCTTATCATTTTGCATACTCTTTATTCCATATAAAAAGAATTTCATGCAAGCTTCTCTTAATTTTGGTGTAACTCCATCCCAACAAAAATCCAAAAAAAACTAGTTTTATTTATGTGTATATTTTTTCACTATTGTGATTTTTTCCTTCCTACATCTATTTTGTTTTTTTTTCTAAAAAATTAGAACACCAAAAATATTTATCTTTTTATGGTAGCCTCATAATGAGAGATTTCTTTTGACCCCTTTATATTTTTTCCACTTATATTATTTATATTTGACATGTACATATTTTTTAGACCCCTCAATATTTGATTTTCTTAGTTGTACTATTCACTTATATCATGATCTCAACAATATCTTCAATTATAGACCTACCAAATAAGGTCAAGGGTAGGTGGCATGCATACATGCACTATGGAGGGCTCACTCTTGGAGGTATTCAAAAGAATCATCCAAAGAAGGACCCCACAAGGACCTTGTATAGTGGAAAAAAACGGTCGGTTTTGCTGAATTTTTAAAGTTCACTTGCTCTCCGAATTTGAAAAGGTGATACAAACAAAAGTTAGAGCTCGTGGGCTGAACTTTTGCCTCAAATTTTTTCATATTTTTTTGAGCTACGAACTGTGAGCTATGATTTTATTAGTGGACCCCAGTTTTCCCATGCTATGCAGCCACACTCTCTCTTTCACTTTATCATTTTCCTCTTTCACACACACTTCTCCACTCATCATCCCCACCTCTCTCACCACTCCTCTCTGCACCCTACTCACCTTCTCCTCAACCTTGAAGAATAAGAGAAACCATGGTAAACTCATACCTCCCACACACAATTCCATTCCAAAATTGACCACCTAGTCTCATTTTTCCTCCTCCAATTTACCCATATCTATCAAAAAAACCACAAAATTCAGCCTCTTCTCTTAAAAGACAGCATCATGGTGGTTGATTACTCAGCTTCAATTACCTTGTCTCTCAAGGAAGGTCAAGAGTGGAGAAAAAATGTACCGTCAAAGCTAGTGGACCGTCAACAAGCGTCAAAATTGGCCCTACTCAAGACACTTGGAGCATCAACCTTGTAAGAAATCCACCTTTTCTTACCTCTTAAGAGTTTTTCTTCCTTATTTGTATCCTACATGGATACTCCCATTGTAAATATCCAATTCCATTTGTAAATTAATACTAACTCTACTAACACTAACCCACTATGAAAAGTCCTATCACCTCCATTTCTCTCCTCTCTCTTTCCCCACCAACTTCTTGATAATTCCAAGCAAAAGAAATTAGATAAATTGCTGAAAATCTAACCCAACCATGGTTAGAGGAGTAACCATAGCCTTCAAAATTGCTATAAAAGGAGGGTGTAGCTAGCACAAAAAGGGGAGCCATAAGCAAGAGCACTATGCTATAGCTTGAGAAGCAAAGCTCAGCCTCTCTAGAAGGAGCTCTTGAGTGGAAGCTCATTGTCTTATGAATGTGCATGTGTTGTAATAGGGGATTAGCAAGGGAACTCTATGCCATTGTAAGAGAGAGAGTGATCATTCAATTGAGAGTAGGAAATCTATCATTTCTCCTACTAGTGTAAGCCCAACATTTGCTGAATCAAGGAGGGTGGATTTGGACTAAGCTTGGATACTTTGTCTCCCTTCCAACGTGAAGTAATGGACAACAATGATGCGTAAGTGTCTTGGTGTTTTTTGTTAAGTTCTTGATAGCTTGTCTCTGGTGTTGTCATCAATCTAGCCATAAATCCCACATACTGTAAGAGGGCGACAGGGTGGAGAGGACTCCCTTGGCCTTAAGACAGTGATTTGGGTGGCTTTTCTTGTGATGTGTTGTGGTGAAATTTACGCAAGCTATGTTGAACAAATACTAATCTCACTTTGATTTGTCATGACAGATTTGTAAGAAGGTATTAATGCAACAAGCACCCCCTCTCCCTTTCTCTCTCTTTCTTAAATATATAGTTGTGTTTGCTTGATCATTGCCGATACATTTCAAAGCAGCCTGAGCACTATCTCTCTCTCTCTCTCTCTCTCTCTCTCTCTCTCTCTCTCGTGTTTTAGTGTGTGAGAGTGTTCCATTGGTGTTAGGGTTAGTGTAAATTCCTTGCTTGTTTGTGGGTTGCTCTAACGATTCTCCTCTTTTGCGTCCTAGTTCGCTCTTAAACTAGGTGGTGCCCCTTGTGTAGTTGGGATTTGGCTGTGGGTTTGTTGTTTTGGTTTGTGTTGTGTTGTGCCCCAGCCCCATTGAGCAGCACGGGAGCCTTGAAGGGTGTCTAGAGGTTGCTCTTCTTGTCGCCCGCCCCGGACCGCCTCAAATTGGTGCCCCCACGGAGGACGGCTTGTGTATTTTTGTGTAGAATCAACCTTTAGCATAGTCAAGTAGTTTGCATGAATCACGAAAATTTGTATGATCCCTTCATTCCCATTGCAAGGCAAAAGGTACACATAATTGTTAGTACTAAGTTGCAATTTCAACGTGTCATTCGTAGAATTTTAGGTCCTCTTAGGTTGGCCGAGATAAACGCTTCAGTAAATCCTTTTATTTTGCCTCTCATTAGGTACGACCTTAGTTTGGACGTCTATATTTTTGTTTTGTTTTAAGCATTAGGTCATGCATAGACCATGGATAATGGCCCAGGAATAGAGGTTTTCCCCTTCCATTTCACTCCACACATTAGAATAAACATTGCAATTAGTAGGAAAATCCATTTTCAACAACGTATGGTGTTCATGTTTGGTGCCCAAAGAGTAGGAGAAATTCTTGCATCACCAAACCCTGTCATTCTACCTCTCATCAACTACCACACTTCTTTTGATGTACATGTGTTCATTTTATTTTAAAATGAAGTGCAGCCTGGCAAAATAGTGTGTATGTTTGTTTTTTCTTTGTCCAAGTTGTTACAAGAAACAAAAAAACGATCATTTGTTCTAACTGGGAATGTGTGTGCAGTGAAAGTTCAATCCTTAGAGATCTAGCTCTATTACCAATTGAGTTGCAGGAGCAAGTAGTAAGGCGTATCCCTCATAACAAGAGGGTGGTGAAGTTAAGACGGAAGGTCCTACGCGTGGATTCCATTTTCCTCTTGTTGTTGGGCACTAAGGAAGACCGCACATTCATCCAACTAGTGTGTGCCCTAAGATTGGTAAATAGAGTGAAATTTGGCGTTTGGCGAGTGCATTTCACCATTGAGGAAGACTCTTCAGGAAACTTGCGGCCAGAGTTCATGCTTCATAGACTCACATTTGGTGAATTTTTCCCTCATTTGCGTCTTATTAATAGTCTTCCTTTCTCTTTCAACAAAGGAGATAGGGAGCTATTCAGAGCTTGTCTTAATAAAGAGAGCATAGAGAAGATTGCAAATTTGTATAAATTCTCATCCTTCTCTACTTTCTATGACACTTTGTTCATAGAGACATTGTAAATCTCTTTATGCTTTTGAATGATTTAACCATAATCCTAAGGAGTTTTTGTCCAGGAATTTTGTAGCACAAGTGGAGTCTTTAAATCTTGCAAACTTGATTGGACTTGATGAGGATGTTCTTTATGAAATTGTGAGAAGGTTGCCTCACTCCGACTGTGTGGAACTCGAAGGAAAGGAGCTCCTAGTCAATTGCTACTTTCTCACGGCCTTCGACGAGCATGAAGATCTAGTTTTTATACAAACCGCTTGTGTGTTGGGAATTGTAGAACAAGTGCAATTTATCACTTGGGACGTGGTTGCTCTTTTGGATTCAGAAAATGAAGTTCTAGAGATTTCTGTTTATCGCCTTAGCTTTGAAGAATTTCAACCCTTCTTAGAGCTCATCAATAGTCTACCTTTTTGTTTTGATCAAACAAATCGAGACCTCATTGAAGCTTGGATAGCTGAAGAAGAAAACCTAGAGTGGTATTTTCTTACTTCTTCATTTGCAAGCGAGTGGTTCTAAATCTCTATTGTATCCCTTATTGTAACTCGTGTTGTAATCTTTCATAATAATGGAGAGCCAACGCCAAATGTCTGGATATCCTCTTTTCTTTGGAGAGCCTGGAGAGGATGCAGAATTATTTTTAGCAAATTTCAAGATGTCTTGCTGTATAAAGAGGATAGTAACCGATCAAGAACGTGTAGAAATGTTTGAGGTGGTCCTTAGGAAAGATGCTAGTACTTGGTTTGACTCTTTGCCTGAGGAAGTTAATGGAAATTACACAGAAGTTTTGAATCGTTTTAAGAGATAGTTCTTTGATCCCCAAAACACTCAAAAACTATGGCAAGACATTGTTTCTCATAAGCAAAAAGACTTAGATGACTACTACTTGTACAAGCAAGAGTTTCTACGTCTTTGGGCTCTATGGATACAAAATGTTGCTAACCCTGGTGATGGTGCAGAATTTTTAAAGAAGGAGAGGTTCATAGCCGGACTCTTTCCTGACCTTAAGGTAAAAGTTGAGGCGGGTGCACCTGCTACTTTTGATGCAGCGGAAACTAGGGCTGCTGAGAAGTATAGGAAACTCAAGTGCTTAAGGGGAGAGGTTCCAATAGAAGGTCTTAGACCCAAAGGTAAGTCACAAGCATCAACATCTAGGGATCTTCCTGAGGTAACGGCTGAAGTGATTGAGAAGTTAAATGAATCTTTAAGCAGCCTGCCAATTCACCTTGCACAAGCTGTAGGTCCAAAGGGACAAGCAAAGAAGTCAGAAGAGAGAGAGCCACGAACTAGGAGAGTCTTGCAATGTTGGAATTGCGGAGAGTCTGGACATGGGATGTAGAATTGTCCTTGGCCCCGTGGAGAGCCAGGGAGACCTAACTTGAATTACCCAGTGATGAATGCAGGAGAAGGAGCTGGTCAACAACCAAGGCTTCTACAAAGGCCAAATGGACCAAGACCACCTCCACAAGGGGTAGAAGGAGTTCCACCTTTGCCAGATCCAAATGTGCATGTGGTAGAGGTGACAAATTCAAATGAGGTTGACATGGAAGCCAATGGCATTAAACGTGGCCGAGGGAAAGGTAAAGAGAAAGAAGGAGTCACATCACAGAGTGACCATGGACAAGGCAAAAAGGCAAAGGAGACCAAGGAAACCAAGAGGACTCAACGTCGTATCAACCTCCAAGACTTCCCTCTTGGACATGGTATGGCTCCGTACAACTTGTTGGAAGACATGAGAGGTAAGGGTCCTGATATTTCATGGCCTCAATTTCTTGCATTATGTCCACAAGTAAGGAGGGATTTAACAAGGGCAGTTAGCACTAGGAGAAAGGTAAAAGAGAGTGTGCCTGTTGTAAAAATTGCACAAGCTGAAATGAATGAGGACATTACACCGGTGCTAGACTGTTACATCAAAGGAAGATTGGTTAGGAAAGGTCTAGTGGATGGGGGTGCACAAATTTGCATCATGACAGAGGGACTCATGCAAAGACTAGGCATGCACATCCATGAGACACCTGAAATCAAAGTCAAGATGGCAAACAATAGCAAGGCTAGGTGCGTAGGCATTTGTAAAAATGTTTTTGTGGAGGCCTTTGGCATTAAGAAGGCAGTGGATTTCTATGTGATGTCTACCAAGGGAAATGGTTATCCATTTATCCTAGGAAGACCATGGCTAATGAAAATGCGAGCTTTGCAGGATTGGGAGAGTGGAAAGCTAATTTGCAGGAATGAGAATCACAAGAAGGTTGTCTTTGACATGAAGGAACAACGCCAAGAGGAGCTCCATGAAGAATCATCTCGAAGTGAGACGGAAGAAGATTGGACTGAAAACACTTCAGAAGAAGAAAGTAGCGGCAGCATTACTGAAGAGGAGTCCTCCATTGCAGTCATGGGGGTAAGGTTTAAGCCAAACAACCAGGAGACCTCTTCTCGAGGTTTGGAAGAGGTAGGTTCCCAAGAGAACCAAAAGGTGGAAGATGAAGGAATGTTAGAAGGTATGTTGTCTACAACACTTACAAAGGATGAAAGAGAGGAGTTCAAATGTGTGCTAAGGAAATTTCCGAGGCTTTTTGCTAAAGACTACACCGATGTGCGTGGAGTAGATGTTGTTCAACACAAGATTGAGTTGAAGCCAGAGGCCACACCTAAGGCTCAAAAGCTACGAAGGCTAGGAGTCATTAAGGAGCAGGCTCTACTCAAGGAGGTAAGAAAGCTTCTAGCAGCAGGTTTCATTTATCCAGTGGAGAATTCAGAGTGGGTCTCTCCCGTTGTTGTCACTCCTAAGAAAAACGGCAAGTGGAGGATGTGTGTGGATTATCGTCCAATTAATGAGGCAACAAAAAGAGATCACTTTCCCCTCCCATTTCAGGATGAGATACTAAATGAGGTAGCTGGTCATGAGAAGTACACTGTGTGTGATGGCTACTCAGGCTACTTTCAAATAGGTATCGCATTGGAAGATCAATTGAAAACAACCTTTATCACTCCTTGGGGTTGTTATGCTTTTAGAGTCATGCCATTTGGTCTGACAAATGCTCCTGCAACATTCCAACGTTTCATGAACATGGTGTTTCAAGCATTCTTTGGAAAGTCAATTAGTGTGTTCATTGATGATTTCTGCATTTATAGCTCAAAATCATTGCATCTACAAAGGGTAGAAGAAGGTTTAAAGAAGCTCTACGACATGGGAGGTCAACTCAACCCCAACAAGTGCCACATAGGTGAGGATGAAGTGATCTTGCTCGGTCACAAGGTTTCCTATAAAGGCATTGAGGTGGATCCTTCAAAGGCAAAGGCTCTTATTGAGCTCCCATCACCGAAGAGTCTTAAGGAGGTCATCTCTTTCATTCAGAAGGTGAAGTATATGTCACGCTTCATTCACTTAGCCTCGGAGTTGCTTCATCCTTTGCAAAAGTTGACACAACAAATAGAAGTTGCATGGTCTGATGAGCTTGAAGAGTATTTTTGTAACATTAAAGTCATTTTGTCAGAGCTACCAACACTCATGCCTCCTTGTTGGGAGTACACATTCTTTGTTAGCTCTAGTGTTGGAAGGGAAACAATTGGTGTTGTGTTGCTACAACAAGATCCCCACAGTACAAGGATGCGACCCATCTACTTTGCTAGTAGGGTCATGAATGCTTTGGAGAGAGACTACACAGAAGCAGAACTCATGATGCTTTCTCTCATGTTTGCGGTGAGAAAGTTTAGATCCTATCTGCTACCAAAACCTTTTGTAATTCTCACTGCAGAAAATTTGTTCCCTTGGGTGTCATCTCAAATGAATCTTAGTACTAGGATCTCAAAGTGGATTATGGAGTTGCAAGAGTTCCAATACTCTTTCAACGTAGAAGATAGTGTGCGTGCACAATTGGCAAGGATTCTCACTTATAGGGTACATGAGAAGGAAATTAAGGTGCCTCAAGTAAAGACCCTACCATTGCCACAACCAAAAAGTATTCCCAATGCTTTTACCTTGTTCTTTGATGGAGCTTTTCGTCGAGCCACAGGAAAAGCAGGGGGAGGGCTAGTGTTGCTCAACCCAAGTGGAGAGGTGGTCATGAAAGAGAAGGTCAATCTACCAGGCTCAACTAGCAACAATGAAGCAGAATACGACACACTACTTCATGTTTGAAGATGTGCATTGGCCAAGGGATAAAACGTCGCATGGTAAAGGGAGATGCACTTCTCATTGTTAAACAGATTTTAGGCATTTGGGCATGCAAGAATGAAAGCTTAAGGACAAAAGTTCATGCCATTCGTAAGATGTTTAATCAGAAGTGCAACTATATCATATTCCGAGGAAACAAAATGAAGATGCCGATTTACTTGCACAACAAGCAGTTACATGTGTTGAGAGAGAAGTGCAGGTCATCATGGTGGCAGCAGCTATCAAGCAACCGAGATACCAGGGATTGGAGTCATTGGCTCCCATTATCGGCTACATTTTGGAGGGTGAGTTTCCACAAGACTTCGCGAAGGCTCAGAAGAGGAGACTCATGAAGAAGGCAAGTTTCTATCTCTTCCTAGAAGGCTCCCTCTATCAAAGAGGGAAGGATCAAGTGTGCACAAGAGTACCAACTATCGAGGAAATTCCAGCCATTCTAAAAGGTTTGCATGAAGAGGCATGTGGTGGTCATTTTGCCCAAGAATCAACTGTGAAGAAGATTTTGCTTGCGGGGTATGTTTGGCCAAGCTTGCATGTGGATGTTCAACATTGGTGTAAAAGCTGTCACAATTGTCAGATAAATGTAAATAGAAGGTTGGTGCATGGCCCGAGGCAAATAGTGCTTGCAAATGGACCCTTTGAAAAGTGGGGCATTGATGCTATGGGTCCTCTGCCTAGGACAAAAAATGGTAAACTCTACATTCTAGTGGCTGTAGACTATATGACTAGGTGGGTGGAAGCTCAAAGTGTGGCAAGAGTGAATGAGAGGACAGTTAGCAAGTTTGTGTACAATCACATTTGTTGCAGATTTGGCACACCTTTGGAGATTGTTTCTGATAATGGTCCAGGGTTTAGGAAGGGCTTGCTCACAGAAGTCTGTGAAGAGCTTCACATTCTACATCGTCATAGCACACCATACTACCCACAGTCAAATGGTTTGGTGGAGAAGGCTAATGGTGTCATTGCAGGAATCATTAGAAAGATGGTGCAAAACAAGACAAAATTATGGGATGACTTCTTGGATGGTGCCTTGTGGGCATATCGAACCACATATAGGGAATCCACGGACTTCACACCATTTCACTTGGTCTATGGTCAAGAGGCTTTGCAGCCTATCGAGCTCAACATTCCAACAATGCGACTTCATGGAAAAGGAGCACAAGATGATCAAGAGGTATGGATGGATCGACTTCTTACTTTAGTGGAGCGTGAGTGGAAAAGAGAAGCAGCATACGAGTGCTATAAGAGGAAAGCCACACAGACAAAGGAGAAGCTTGACAAGAAATTGAAGGACAAAGGCATCAATGAAGGAGATCTTGTGCTAAGGTATGACAATCGACTCGATAATCGTTTTGATACCAAATTTGAAACAAGATGGCAGGGGCCATACATAGTCAAGAAGGCTTTCAATTCAAGTTACTATCAACTTATGGACTTGAATGGGAAAGAGCACTCCAGGAAGGTAAACGGCTATCGCTTGAAGCCTTACTTGAGTCGCCTTCTACCAAAGGATCTACCAGAGCAAAAGGCAACTATTCCATGTAAGTATTGTTCCATGAAGCATGAGTGTAACACAAACCAAAATTCCAAGGGGCCAAACAATGAAGATCTTGTCAAGGACTCTGAAGCACTCTCTTTGGAAAAGATTCTTTATGATGGTACATGAATATACCATCATCCTGGGGGAGGGCTAATGATAGCCGTTTTTCGGCTCTCTGTGATTGCCATAGTGAGTTATCTCCCCCTATCAAATCACTCAAACACTGTGGTTACCCTCACCCTTTCACTGTATATAGGTGCGTGTGAGTTAGGGGACTTTTCCCATGTTTCCTTATTGAAATAAAAAAACCTCAATTAGCTAGTCATTGGGCTAGTTGAGCCAAAAAAAATAAAAAAAATAAAAATTATAAGTATATGATGGTCCATTTGTGTGTAAATATTTCATTGTATATAGGGCCTAAATAAAAAGATTTTTCATAATTATTGTGGTATTTATTTAAATATTTCTACCTATGGTGTGTTATTTATGCTATGTACATTGACTCACCATTACCATATTTTTTCTTATCATTTTGCATACTCTTTATTCCATATAAAAAGAATTTCATGCAAGCTTCTCTTAATTTTGGTGTAACTCCATCCCAACAAAAATCCAAAAAAAACTAGTTTTATTTATGTGTATATTTTTTCACCATTGTGATTTTTCCCTTCCTACATCTATTTTGTTTTTTTTTTCTAAAAAATTAGAACACCAAAAATATTTATCTTTTTATGGTAGCCTCATAATGAGAGAGATTTCTTTTGACCCCTTTATATTTTTTCCACTTATATTATTTATATTTGACATGTACATATTTTTTAGACCCCTCAATATTTGATTTTCTTAGTTGTACTATTCACTTATATCATGATCTCAACAATATATTCAATTATAGACCTACCAAATAAGGTCAAGGGTAGGTGGCATGCATACATGCACTATGGAGGGCTCACTCTTGGAGGTATTCAAAAGAATCATCCAAAGAAGGACCCCACAAGGACCTTGTATAGTGGAAAAAAACGGTCGGTTTTGCTGAATTTTTAAAGTTCACTTGCTCTCCGAATTTGAAAAGGTGATACAAACAAAAGTTAGAGCTCGTGGGTTGAACTTTTGCCTCAAATTTTTTCATATTTTTTTGAGCTACGAACTGTGAGCTATGATTTTATTAGTGGACCCCAGTTTTCCCATGCTATGCAGCCACACTCTCTCTTTCACTTTATCATTTTCCTCTTTCACACACACTTCTCCACTCATCATCCCCACCTCTCTCACCACTCCTCTCTGCACCCTACTCACCTTCTCCTCAACCTTGAAGAATAAGAAAAACCATGGTGAACTCATACCTCCCACACACAATTCCATTCCAAAATTGACCACCTAGTCTCATTTTTCCTCCTCCAATTTACCCATATCTATCAAAAAAACCACAAAATTCAGCCTCTTCTCTTAAAAGACAGCATCATGGTGGTTGATTACTCAGCTTCAATTACCTTGTCTCTCAAGGAAGGTCAAGAGTGGAGAAAAAATGTACCGTCAAAGCTAGTGGACCGTCAACAAGCGTCAAAATTGGCCCTACTCAAGACACTTGGAGCATCAACCTTGTAAGAAATCCACCTTTTCTTACCTCTTAAGAGTTTTTCTTCCTTATTTGTATCCTACATGGATACTCCCATTGTAAATATCCAATTCCATTTGTAAATTAATACTAACTCTACTAACACTAACCCACTATGAAAAGTCCTATCACCTCCATTTCTCTCCTCTCTCTTTCCCCACCAACTTCTTGATAATTCCAAGCAAAAGAAATTAGATAAATTGCTGAAAATCTAACCCAACCATGGTTAGAGGAGTAACCCTAGCCTTCAAAATTGCTATAAAAGGAGGGTGTAGCTAGCACAAAAAGGGGAGCCATAAGCAAGAGCACTATGCTATAGCTTGAGAAGCAAAGCTCAACCTCTCTAGAAGGAGCTCTTGAGTGGAAGCTCATTGTCTTATGCATGTGCATGTGTTGTAATAGGGGATTAGCAAGGGAACTCTATGCCATTGTAAGAGAGAGAGTGATCATTCAATTGAGAGTAGGAAATCTATCATTTCTCCTACTAGTGTAAGCCCAACATTTGCTGAATCAAGGAGGGTGGATTTGGACTAAGCTTGGATACTTTGTCTCCCTTCCAACGTGAAGTAATGGACAACAATGATGCGTAAGTGTCTTGGTGTTTTTTGTTAAGTTCTTGATAGCTTGTCTCTGGTGTTGTCATCAATCTAGCCATAAATCCCACATACTGTAAGAGGGCGACAGGGTGGAGAGGACTCCCCTAGCCTTAAGACAGTGATTTGGGTGGCTTTTCTTGTGATGTGTTGTGGTGAAATTTACGCAAGCTATGTTGAACAAATACTAATCTCACTTTGATTTGTCATGACAGATTTGTAAGAAGGTATTAATGCAACAAGCACCCCCTCTCCCTTTCTCTCTCTTTCTTAAATATATAGTTGTGTTTGCTTGATCATTGCCGATACATTTCAAAGCATCCCGAGCACTATCTCTCTCTCTCTCTCTCTCTCTCTCTCTCGTGTTTTAGTGTGTGAGAGTGTTCCATTGGTGTTAGGGTTAGTGTAAATTCCTTGCTTGTTTGTGGGTTGCTCTAACGATTCTCCTCTTTTGCGTCCTAATTCGCTCTTAAACTAGGTGGTGCCCCTTGTGTAGTTGGGATTTGGCTGTGGGTTTGTTGTTTTAGTTTGTGTTGTGTTGTGCCCCAGCCCCATTGAGCAGCACGAGAGCCTTGAAGGGTGTCTAGAGGTTGCTCTTCTTGTCGCCCGCCCCGGACCGCCTCAATACTTGTAAAACACATCCAAGGTAACTGAACTTTTGTCTTGTTTGGATGGATGCAGGTAAGGACTCTATCTTATCTTGGATGGTTTCTTTTCTTTAGCAAGCTAGCCTACTTTGGATGGAACACTCACTGATGACTTGGGAAGTTCTTTTACTATCTGCATACTGAAAGGGGATCTCTTTCCTACAAACTTTGTACTTAAATAATTCTAATACTGTTTTGTTTTTGTACATATCTATTCCTTGATTCCATGGCCAGCTGTCTTTTGAATGTAAAAATTCAATTATGTCTTATTAATTAAGATTTAACAGTTACACACACACACACACACACACACACACACACACACACACACACACACACACACACACACACACACACACACACACACACTTGTATGTGAAGCACTAATCGAGTGCTTAATTGCTGATTTGGTGGCTAATTTTGGTGCTGAATTTGATGCTAATTTTTTGATTTTATGTGCAATTTTAAGTCATAAATTATGTGCACACAATATGTGCAAATCTATGTGCCGACTATGCCTGCTTGTGTGTAGGCGAAAGTGCCGAAATTGGTGCAATTTGGGGCTGTTTTGGTCTTGAATTTTTTATGTGAAGCGTGCTTTAAGCGTGCTTGGTGTTGATTAATCTTGAGATTTGTATGATTGACTCGATGTTTATTTGATAAGATTTTTTTTTTTGATAGTACTTATTCAACATCCAAGAGTTGGTAATTTTTGTACTAATTTTAAGCGCAATTTCAAATTGATTTGTGTGCAAAAGGATGTTATTTGGTGCTTAAAGACTAATGTTTTTGCAATTGTGGCCATTGATTGATTAATTTTTGTGTTTCAATTGTGTGATGGTGTGCCTAAAGGATGGTAGAATGATCAAGAATTTTTTTGAGATTTTTGGGTAATTTTTAGCAATTATTTACTAAAATGTACTTGATGCTACTAATTTTTGCCAAGAAAATCTATAAATTTCCTAATCTGGGAAATTTGGGGAGTGTCAAGAGGTGCCATATCAAATCAAGAGCATGTTTGTGATTATTGATGAATTTTGGCAAGTTTTTGGAGTTCGTTCCGTGCTAGGGTAATTTTTTAAAGTATTTTTATTTTATTTCATTCTTTTTTGTCTTTTGAATGTTTTTTAGTGTATATAGTTTCTAAAGTGGTTGTTTTTAAATTTATTATTGTCTTTTAAGATTTTTTTGTGTATATTTTTTGTGTGTTTTTGTGCATTTTATGTGTTTTAATATGCTTTTATGTATTTTTGTGGGTATTTTTGTTAGTTTTAATTAGTTTAGCTTAATTTCATTCTAATTTTATTTTAGTTCATTTTTTTGATTTTTTATTAGGTTATCAATTAGTTAGTTTTTTTAAGCTAGTATTTTATTATCTTTTTAGGTTAGTGTTGTCGCCTACCTACCTACGGTGCATCGCAGATTCGCAGGCCTCTCCACACATACGGAATTGGTTTACAGGCCCTCCTGCCTTCAAGGCGCTACTCTTCATACCCGGAGCCAATACCCGGAGCCAACACCTCCCACCGCTGAGTCACTGACCTACCACAAACCCCTTGAGCACTACACACCAAAGTTCTTCATATGAGGACAGAGGCTGCAGCTCGGGCGTACACTTTATACGCTGTGGAAAGAAGCCCATTCTCTCTCTCTCTCTCTCTCTCTCTCTCTCTCTCTCTCTCTCTCTCTCTCTCTCTCTCTCTCTCTCTCTCTCTCTCTCTCTCTCTCTGGCTCCACCCCTACCTCATCATACGTGGATGCCCCCGACTCTTCATACGGGCCTGCTACAGTCCTCGTCACTATATGGCACGATTCTAGGCCAGAGGGGATCTAGGGCCCAAATTTGGGGGCGCGAGGTGGCTTTAATCTCCGCCGTCGGATCACAAAGTGAACTAGGGGTGAACTGAGGGTGAACTAGGGGCAGATAAGCTAGGGGTGGGTGAACTGAGGGTGAACTAGGGGCGCCTAAACTAGGGTGTGATCATGTGTCATGCCAACATGGACATCGACGTGCGCTAGCGTGGTGGTAGAGAATTCGTGTGGCAACCGAGACGTTCCAGGTTTGACCCAAACCCCGCGAGGCAGGCGAACTAGGGGTGAACTAGGAGTGAACTTGGGGCGCCATTTTTGCCCCGAGTTCACCCCTAGTTCACCCCCTAGTTCACCCCTAGTTCACCCCCATTTCACTGCGTAATCCGACGGCCGAGATTAAAGCCGCCTCACGCCCCCAAACTTGGGCCCTAGATCCCCTCTGGCCTAGAACCGTGCCATATAGTGACGAGGTGCTACAGTGCCCTCTACCACTTTCTCTCTCTCACATCATTATACGCTTCCCTACCTCAACTCTCTCTATCTCTCTCTACGGAGCCACATTCACCAGACTCTGTCACATTCTCTTCCTACATCCCACTACCCTTGAGGCTTGAAATCCCTTCCCAACACTAAGCTCTCCATCTCTCTCTTCGCCAACCTTCATACTCTTTCTCTCTTCAATCTTATGACTCATCCTAGCCGTTGACTGATCTCTTCTTCTTCCTACGACGTTAAAGATTCTCTTCTTCTTCTTCTTCTTCTTCTTCCTACGAACAACTCCTATGCCTCTCTCTATACCCAAAATTCATACATTGCATAGCACGAGCCATAATACCCAAGGTGAGCGTCATGCATAGCAAAAAAAAAAAACCCAGCTCATGAGACTTCATCTTCCTGAACTTGACACTCACATTAATCCCCCATATGCGGATAGATTTTATTGTGTAAATCAGTGCATCAAGCACAATTACTAGCTAGATTACATCAATTGTGATACGCAATAACTGAATTTGAGTGAGTGCCAGGTATTTTGGTACCAATTGGACTTTGAAAAAACATCTAAATTTTGGAGAGATACACATCTTGAAACTAGGATGACCTATGGTCACTCGTGTGGCGGTTTTAATTTAAATTAAATGCCATAATTGTGCAATCAACAGGGAGTGCAATGCTAGAATTGTAAATTAGTGCACAATTTACATTGCGACCACCAAAGGGCAAAACAAATTAGTTTAAATTCTAGTAAAAATTGTGTATTTTGACAATCCAGAGTTTTGCAAATTAATTGCACAATTGATTACACAATTGCTTAAAACCAAGGGATTACACAGACCAGGAGTCGTTGCAGTACAGTGGTAAGTGACTTACCAACTAGTGCTACAGCCACAAGCAATCATGCCATTGCAAGTGACAGTCAGAGTAGGGATCACATCTAAATTTTAGCAGTGAATCTTGAAATTGATAAGACAAGGTCATTCATGGGAGAGGCTAATAATAAAAAGAATAAAGTGCTTAACAGGCCAAGAAGAAGAATGGAGCAGCAGAGGATGCAGACACAGTCAATGGAGACAATGGCTAGTCAAAGCAACTATAATGGGGCTTCATGCTCACTAATGACAATCAAACCAGCTAGCGTCATGCTAGAGCTGATCGATCATTTCAAAGATTTTCCATGCTATATGGATGATGCAAAAAATTACTATCTAAAGTCCAAGCAAGATGCCCTAAAAAGTCCAACAATACAGGTTGTGGAAGCAGAAGAAGCTACAAGCACGGCCAATCCATAAAAAAGCCTAATGGAAGATTGTATAGGATCCGTGTACATGAAGCTAAAACTAGGTTTTGAGTTAGACATATATATGTTGTCCAGGCAAGATCTTCTAGAAGTTAACAATTCTCGAGGCACCGTGCACTTGATAAAAAACAATCTGATGAACAAAAACTTTGGCAGTCTCCACAGAGATGTGGAAGGTAGATGGCACAAATCCAAATCAGCTACATAAGCAACGAAAGGAATAGATCAGTACTTCATAGCTCATGAAGATGGTTCAAAGTCAGGTCAAAAATACATATCGACAAGTGGTAATTTTTACCGCTTAGTAATGAGCTTACCGTTAGCTTCAAATACAGATCCAGTGGTGTCTTAGACCACGGAATCCACTCAAATGATGGGGCCTACCACAGGCCATCTGCCAAAAAATAAAGCCATTGTGAGCAGAAAAGAATTCTTTGAAGCTGTTTGAGGATAGATCGAACGGGCACCGAACTGGTCGGACACGTAGCCGGACACCACGTTTGTACTCTATTAGTTTTCCGAGCTAGTGTAGTAATACTATGTGTAAATCCTGATTCTAGAGTAGCAGGTCAATTCTGTGAGTTGTAATGCTGTCATGATAGTGTAAAAGTCCATGTGGACTGGCCACTGGCCATTTAGAAAGCCCTAGGTATAACGGTCAATAACTTTAATGTGAAAAGAGGCTTACTTTTAGAAGAAGAAGGGAGCTCTGAACGCTCAAGCTACGAACTGCTCCAACTTGTAATCATCGCAGTTAATGAATGGGTAATTAGTTTTCAATTCCGAAACATGCATTGTTTTCCTCTTTCTTTGCTCTCTCATTTTAGTGTAAGCATTGTCGGTTTTGCTATGGTTTGTGACTACGTGTTAGTGAGCCTTATTTGCAGATTTGAGTGCTTAAATCACTATTTTTAGTCGTTTTGACCATAGGAGAGTGTTCTTAGACCATAGGATGACATTTTTGGCAAGTTTTGTTGCAATTTTTAGGACCTTTTCATGATGGATCGTGATTTTGGTACCTTGTCGGATTGCAAACAGGCTTGGTAGGATAGTACCCCTAGGTGTCCTAGACCTCCTCCTAAAGTTCCGTTGCATTTCGAGTCCATTCGAGTGTCGAAATGGCGTGATTACCTAGAGCTATGAGAAAGGACATAGGCAGATTTTCTTGATTATTGAGTGTTCGTTTGCTTGTTGAGTAGGCATGTTTGCTTGTTAAGGTTCACTTCTTGAGATTGACGATCTCAAAGAGTCTCCGTGCTCCATCCGAGTCACTTCCCTGAGTATTGACATTACGTTAGTACCAAAAATCTATGCTGCAGATGTCCGTCGCGGCAACCTGCTAACATTGGCGTCGTTGTCGGGGATATGATCCTTAGATGGTGAGTGACCTAGTTCGTATTTAGAGCATTATTTTTTGAAGATTTGTCTCTCCATTCCATTTACACTTTAGCAGTGAAGCAGCTAGACAGGGGGTTTAGTGCTTGATAGAGTCTAGAAGTCGAGGACTTGCTAGATCTATTCTTGAGAAGTAAAGAGGGTTGTGAGTGAGATAGCCAAAAGCATTTTATTCTTCAATTTTCTCTATGCTTTTAGAGCGCTGTTTCGTTTTTCGTTTTGACTTTATTTTGTAACGTTCAGTTTGTTTTTATTTTTATGTTTCATTTGAGTACTTAGGAGTAGGGTAAGTAGAAACTACCATCATCAAAGTTGGGCTAAAAGCTTGAGGAAAAAACGGGTGAAAACCATATTTCGGCCGAAATAACCATAACTCTGAAATTCTAAAAATTTGATGGTAGAGACCTCAAAAGTGATCCAAATTCAAAAATTTGTAGATCAAGGACATCAGCAAACTCTCTAGAAGTAATCTAGGAAGTTTGGCCAGAATTTGTGGAGGAACATGCATCGCGATCCATGTATCTTAGAGACCATTTTTGGTAAAAAGTGATCAGTGATATTGTGCATCAGTGGGAAATTGCTCTGATCAAGTTTGCTTGAAAGAAAAACTCAAAAATCACATCAGAATTGACTGTTGGGGCAAAAACAGCAAAAACAGGGATTCGGACACAAAATTGGACAAATCTTGAGATTTTGGGATCCAAATTTAAAAAGGTGTGAGATTTGGCTTCTACAAGGCATAGAGAACCAACATAACAAAATTCATAAAAAAATGCTGCCAAACATGAATCGCGATCCATGTACCTTTTTGACATTTGGGACTGACATTTGACAAGTACATCCCTGATAGCATCTAGAACAATTTTTCCAAAAGGCACAATGTCAAAAAATTTAAAAAAGTGTGTCAAAATAGCCAAATACAGAAACTAGCCAAAAACCGCAGGGCATACAAAAAAACTCACTTTTGACTAGAAAGAAATTGTCCAAATTCAAAAAGATTTGGGAAAGAGTATCACCATAACATGGACTATAAGTTGACCAAGTTTCATGTCAAAATGAGGTCAAATATGGATCGCGATCCATGTACCTCATGAAATTTTTGAAAATTTTTTGACTGAGATTTGAGCAGTAGATAGCTGGTACCATTTGGAACAACTTTCCCAAAAGAACCATATGCAAAAAAGTTGTAAAAAGTGGTCAAAAGAGCCAAAAATAGTTCATTGTCAAAACTGCCACAACAAACTGTAGAAGTCAGTTTTGGTTGGGCAAAACTAATCCAAATTCAAAAAGATTTGTGGAGCAAGCTACAAACATCATAAGCTATCAACACACCAAAAATTCAGATCCAAATGTGCTAGAACATGGATCGCGATCCATGTACCCCTGAGAAATTTTGGTCAGAAACTTTTCCAACCTGTAGCAAAGACCATTGTGAACAAAAGTCCCCGAAGGAGTTTTGTCAAAAAAGTCCAAAAAACTCATCAAAAGTGCCAAAAACAATTCAAGGTAAAAACCCTAAAACAGACCTAGGGATTGACTTTTGCATGACCCAAACAATTCCAAATCACACAAAAACCATATAGCAGGGATTAGGAGACCAAGGGCAAGCTGTGTGTCAAGTATCATTACTATCTGACACGTAGGTACATGGATCGCAATCCATGTTCCTTTGTCACAGACTAAGACCAAACTTGTACCATAGATAGAGGACATCACAAGGAGTCTACTGGTCTTTAGTGAATCTGGATATCAAAAACCAAACCAAAAGCCCTAAATTGCCAAGTACTCTGACAAAGTGCCAGAACTAACGTAGCTTTCAATCCGGAGGTCCATTTTCAAAAATTTTGATACTATATGACCTCCTAATCATGCTAATTATGATGGTACCAAGAGCAGTCAATTTGGGCTCCAAACATGGATCGTGATGTTACCATATACATGTGGTAGTGATGTGTGTGAACACACTAGGACCGCCGGGGCATTTTTTTCCCTCTTTAGGAGTGTTTTCCCCCGAGCATTGTATATACTCCCATCACTCTATGGCTATCTATCTTTTCCATTGCACACTAAGTAACACACTCTCTATTGTGTGCCTTGAGCTTCCTTCATCTTCTCCAAGCTGTGTGCGTTTCTTTGCAACCCTAATTCCAAAAATTGGTACCAGATTAGGTTGCATTCTCCCGGGCTTAGTCGCCAGCTGCTCCAACACACGCCTGCTCACTTTCTCCGATTTCAGTGAGCTTTGGCAAGCATTCGCAGGTCGACAAAAGTTTCAGGAATGCTCGTAGAGCTCAATCTACTCAGAATTTTGATTCGGGCTCATTTCGGCCTTCATTTCCACTACAGGCAGGTCTTGCTGCAAGGATTGCTGCTACTAAAGTTGTTTTGCCTACGACAGAACAAGCTCGTTGGGATGTAAAGGATGCGCAGGCTCATGCATTGATTGCATTGTCTATGAAGCGCACCATTGTTCCTCACATCCATTCAGCAAAATCAAGAAAACCGGCTTGGGATATATTGGCTAGTCTTTATGCAAGTCGCAATGAGGCTAAAATTGCTTTGCTGCGTAAAGAGCTGGAGTCGAAGATTATGCATGAGGAAGATGATATGGACACTTTCCTTGCTAGTGTCAAGGATATCAATGAGCAACTTATTTTTGCAGGTGAAGTTATTTCAGACAATTCCCTTGTGCAGACTATTCTTGATGCCTTACCAGATTCTTACTAGACTTTTGCTAGTACTTGGAGACTTATGACCCAAGGAAATCCAGAAGTTGTCAAGTTTGATGCATTATGCACATTGCTATTGCAAGAGTCACTTTCTAGAAAAAACACGACTAGACAGCGTGCAGTTGAATAGGCTTTTATTGCTTCTCAAAGAAAGGGTGGTAACAGTAATGCAGCCGCTTCTTATGGTTCTGCTGCGAGTGGCAAAAATTTTGTTCCTAATGCTTCTGCTGGCAGCACTTCGTCTGGCCATTCTGGTGATAAGGGAAACCAGAAGATGTGTTGCCATTATTGTAAAGCTAATGATCACTTGATCAAGCAATGTCCTAAGTTAAAGGCCAAAGAGGCTAAGAAGAAAGAGGGTGGTTCCACTGCAAATGCTGGTTCCACTACAAATGCAGCCATTGTTGAGTCTTCTGTAAAAGGAGACTGTAATGATGATGTTGATGCAGAATGGGATTTTAGTGCAGAGGGCACTTACAATCCTGCTGTCCATGATGCATGCTTGTCAGTTGCTGCAAATTCACATGTGTGGTATTTTGACAGTGGTGCTACAAAGCACATACCTCACATCGTGAATTGTTCACCTCTCTCGAGTTTGTCCCTCATAAGAATTTAGTCACTTGTGCCAACAATGCCTCTTATCCTGTTCAGGGAGTTGGAAAGATTGTGCTTACTGCTACAAATGGCAGTTCCTTCACACTTGTTGATGCACTTTATGTACCTGGGATCAAGAAGAATCTCTTGTCTATATCCGCACTTGCTAGACTTGGACTTGTAGTCAATTTTGTGGATGACAGATGTACAGTTCATGATCTCAGTTTTGGTGATGAAATTGTTGCATTTGGCCTTTTGTGCCATGGACTGTATAAGCTGACTTTGTACGACAAGTGTGGACAAAATTTTGCAAATGCCGTTGCAGATTCAAGGGCTATTTCAGATGCAAAACTTTGGCATGCACGTTTTGGTGATATGAATTTTGCCAGTTTGCTACGTTTGCAGAAATCTGATAGGGCTGCTTCTTTGCTGCCTCTTGAAGCACCTGTCAAACATGTTTGTGAAGGCTGTATTTTGGGTAAGATGCAGCGTTCTAAGTTTCCAAAGGATGGTTCAGTTCGGGCCATATGCAGGTTGCAGCTTGTGCATAATGATGTTTGTGGGCCCATGCAAACTCCGTCCTTGGGAAATTACCTTTACTTCGTGACTTTCATTGATGATTACTCCAGGCATGCATGGGTATTTTCGCTTAAAGCGAAGTCCGAAGTTTTTATGTGCTTCAAACAATTTCTGGCTATGGTTGAAAATGTCTCGAAATGTACTATGGGCACCCTCCGTTCCGATCGAGGGGGAGAGTATATGTCTCATGAATTTAATGCATTTCTGGCTAGTCGTGGGATGAAACATCAATGTATAGTGCCTTATACACCTCAGCAAAATGGTGTTGCTGAGAGGAAAAATAGGTCACTGACGGAAATGGCACGATGTATGGTCAAACGTCAAGCTTTGTCGCATTCTTTTTGGCTTGAGGCCATCATGTGTGCCACTTATGTACTTAACAGGTATCCTACGAAAGCTTTGCAGTCTATTACTCCATATAAAGCATGGCATGATAAAAAGCCTTCTATTGAGCACATGCGTGTTTTTGGTTGTTTGGCATATGCTTTGATGCCACAAACACAGCGCAAAAAATTGGATGATAAGGCTGTCAAATGTATTTTTGTTGGTTATAGTGCTGAAAGCAAAGGTTACAGGTTATATCATCCGCAAACAAAGCGTATTTTGGTTTCACGGGATGTAGTGTTTGTGGAAGATTCTGTTCAGCCCTTGCTGTCATGTACTAGAGACAGTAATGTAAGCTCATAGGACATTTATGACACTTTGTTGCCTCTTCTCAGTGGTGGAAATACGAATGTAATTTACAATGAGGCTGTTACAGATCAGCCTATTACTGATGCAGATGTACATGATGTACTTGATGAGGAAAGGGCTGAAAATGAGCAGGCTAGAGGTATGCCAAAATGGCTGGTGCACTTTGCATGACAGTAAATTGAATGATCCTTTGTCTAGTCGTTGTCGGGGGATATGTGTTCGCTACGTGAGCCGGGCAGTCGCCGGGCCTCTGGCTGTGGGAGGTGTGAAAGAGAGAGAACAAGAGACAATGATAGCTCTGCCAATCACCGCAATCATCAATTAATTGAATATTACTTTGAGTACAACTTAGTCCTTATGCCAAGGCGGGCTGTTAACAGCACCGTAACTTGGATCATCTGCTAACTAGGAGTTTAGGCTTCCGCTTTACAGAATTAACCAGGCCGTTAACGACACCGGACTTAAAAGAATGTTAATTCAATCTCTATATGATGATGGTTGTGGAAATGTCCTCCTGTCGCTTTATACTGTCTTTGAATTATCTGCTTCAATTACCTTGGAATTTGCAAGTTTCAATTCTATTTGCTGCTTCAATTTTCATGCTCCCTGCTTTATATGCTTTACTCTGCCATAATTACCGCTTACAAGCTTCAAGTTTCTTCTCTAATCGACTTGATTATTATTGCCTTCAAGCTCTGTATACCTTTGATTACCTCTTTTCGAGTATCCCTTGTCACACAAATTTCCTTGCTTGCTTCGAATTGCCTTTATCTTCTCCTCATTATGCCTCTTTGCTTTGGTAGCCCTTATTCTTCGTTCAAGCTCGAGAGAGAGAGAAAGAGTCTCTCCTTTGCTTTGGTTGGATTGCCGATCAAGAGAGAAGCTCGTCCTTAGCTTGGATTGGAGAGTGAGAGAGAAAGCTCGCCTTCTCTTTGGTTGGCTTCGAGATCAAGGGAAGGAGCTTGCCTTCCTCTTGCCTTGCTCGTTGATCTCCTTCATACTCTTAATCTTCGCTCATACTGCCCTAAAATAGACCCCCTCCCCAATTTTTGCCTCGGCCCATCAGTCACGGCGCCGTGGTTGACGTGGCGCGGGACACGGCTTGATGATGTGACAGGTTGAATGTCGAGGCACACGGAATGCGGCTGGACCACTGACAAAATTATTCGCCCTGGCGTCTTCTCTCTTTCTCGTCTCTGGCTCGCGCTCATCAGAGCATCCATGCTGCCTGCGCGAGTATCCCAACCTCTCCCCGTGTTGCCTGCGCCCTCCTGCTCACGCCATTGCTTTTTCTTTTTATACCTTTTGTTCACACACTCAATAAAACCCTCAAGTGGGCGGCCTTTCACTGAGCCTTTGGGCGGGCGGCCGACTTAATGCCCTTGTAGGGCACCACATTTGGTATACATTTCGGCCAAGACACATGCACTCAATGCACTCCATGAGTCGTCATTTCAAACAATGAGCTCATCAACATCTTTTTGTGCTTTCGTAACTAATGGCACACATAACCACATTTGGCACGCATATGATGCTTCCATAAAGGCGCCACTCTTTACAATATTGGGCAAGGCAAGACTCTCAAGAAAGCAGAAGGTCATCACCCATAAGAGGCATGGTAGCTTCTTGTGAATTCTAATGCTCATAACAACATTGCAAATAATGCCAAAAGTTGCCCAGTTTAGTCGCGTCGACAATTGACACCGACCTTAATCCTAGATTATCTGATCAACCTAGACTATATCTGACGAGCCGTAAATTCCTGTAGAACTCTCAAACTGCATAAAATGCATACAAACCCTGCTGAGGCTATAAAAATCCCAGACGGCACACCGACCTAGCGGACCGGACTGGTGCGGAAACGGCCCTCGGTGAATCTTTAACGGCCAATAACTTGGCAACCGTAACTCCGATCACTGATCTGAAAAGACCGACGCGTTCCACAAAGTGAGCACTTTAGTCCTATGCATTCATTTCATTTTTGTCACCTCAGATGCAGTTGCCCAATACGGTACGGATCCGCAATCGACTTGAACTTTAAACTGCCATAACTTCTTCACCGTAGCTCCAATCGACGAGCCGTAAAGATAGGCCGATAGAGCACTTCAAGCATTGCAGTTTTAGATCATAATCTTCCATCTGTTCTGACATCAATCATAATCATTTTTGGTATCATTGAGACATCTGTTGGCCCTTTCAAGCCGCATCTGGCATACATTACTCATTAAACTTGACCTGTTATCAAGCCCTGATCACTGCTCACTAAATATGTAGGCTTCAAAGAAGCTTAGCTTGCATTTCTCTGCTCTTTTTCTCTTCATGGTAG
This sequence comes from Adiantum capillus-veneris, assembly GCF_014529385.1. Taxonomy (NCBI): domain Eukaryota; kingdom Viridiplantae; phylum Streptophyta; class Polypodiopsida; order Polypodiales; family Pteridaceae; genus Adiantum; species Adiantum capillus-veneris. The sequence goes on from NC_140946.1 coordinate 76,148,589, forward strand.
CGGAGTTGCACGACATTCACCCCCTCTGAACCTGCATAGCCTCCGGTCTGTGCCAATAGCACTTCAATCTGCATCTGCTACAGGTACCTTAAGCTCTTTTCCATCATCAACAGACTCACATAACTGGTAAACTTATGATAGATGAATCAAGGCTTATACCCTATCATCAATGTTCTAGCTTAATCATTAGGTAGCTGTCCATCAAAAATCTCTGAATTGTATATACCGTATCTTCAAAGCATTCAATCATGGATAACTTGCTTAGTGAACCCCGCAGACTCAAGTGCTCCAGTTAATGATGCACACGGATTGACCATTAAGCTCTCTCTTAAGGAACCTTGTCAAGCTCAAGTATGCCTTACTCTGTCTGCACACGGAATGGCCGTCAAGTCCTTTACTTCAAGTTTTGTTAGCAGAACCAACTCAATAGATGTGAAGACACTTCATCAATTGTCCAAAGAAGTCAGCTGGAAGCCAGCCATGTAATCTTATTGACTGCATAACCAAAAACTCTTTTGACTCGGCATAATCTAGAAAACAAAAACCTTGTACCATGCAACCTGCTACATCAGATAGCTGGTACTCTTCAAATTTGCAAATGGCACTTTAGTAGCCCCTCGAGATCAAATGGGAAACCAATCATCTGCCCCACTGTGAGCATTCCTTTTAAAAATTTGCACCATCCTCCAGGATCATAGGGAATGTACAAGAAATTTCACTCAATAAAGCATAAACATAAATTAGCCCACAAATATTCATGAACACCGCCTGGATCATATGGCATATATAGTAACTGACAGCAATCAAATCTAGCATGATAATCTCCTGGGTCATAAGGCATATATAGTAAATGCCAAGAATCATAACTAGCATGATAGCCTCCTGGGTCATAAGGCATATATAGTAACTGCCAAGAATCATAACTAGCATGATAGCCTCCTGGGTCATAAGGCAATGGATGGTCATATTTCAAGTATATTTCATTTCCACAAACTTTCTCATAGCATAGGAGCAAAAAGTCCCAAATTCCCATCATAGCAGAACCCAGAGGCAAAATCAATTCAATCACTATGGTTTCCAAAATATCAATCTGCATTTGTGAGTCATTGAATTCCATCACTTCATTTGATACCACAAACGCTGCATGGCTGGATTCTATATTAGGCACAAACTTCTCTAGAGCCTCATCCAAAAGAGACATAAGCTCTTCATCATATGTTGCAGGATGTTCTTCACTGCTCTTGTCACAAGGAACTCGAAATTCCTCTAGCGCATCATCAAGTAGATCCATAAGCTCCATATCTTCCTCCTTGGAAGAACCACCTAGTTTCTGAGTATTATCACAGGAAACCTCATCGCTTGTTTCATACATAGGCACAAATTGTTCTGGCAGCTTCACACTCCCATTCAAATATCTTTCCACTTCAATAGCACAAGTCTCAGCATGCATTACAAAGATAGCATCAATTTCTTTTTTCATAGCATCATCATAGCAAACCCTATAACCTGTAGCAGTCATAGAATGATCATCATCCATCACCCCCTCTGAATATGCATCTCCATAATCATAATCTTTGTCTTGGTTCACATCAAATACATATGGTTGAGCATCAAATACATCTACATCATCACCAGTGTCCTGAAATGCAGCCACTTGTATAGCATCATCCAAAATAATTTCTTTTGCATGTAATGCTGCATAAGCATTCTCTTCATGTTCTATACCCAAAGAGCACTCCAAATGGGCATCCACATCACATATTGACTCTGAAAAACATGTTTCTTGATCACTGCTAGCAACTATGCTTGTATGCAAAGCATGTACTGGCTCTGAGAAACCTGCTTTCTCATTTATGTCACTTTGAGAGGATATGACTGCTTGCTTAGCATCCATAGAGTCATATCTGCTTTGGAATAAAGAAGAAAATCCCAATCGATCATAAACACTATCTACTATGAAATCATCATCTGCATGCAATAATGTCTCATCTTCTAGAAGACATGCATCAATAACAGATTCTAGCTTGGCATTTTCTTTGTCTTTATTTCTTGCAGAAATATGCTCCCAAAATTCATCATAGTTGAGGATCTGCATCTGATCCCCTTCACCTTTACTGAAGACAACCTTACTTCGTTCAGTAATCTCTTTTATTTCCCGATCTAAAATCCTTGAGCTTTCATAAATGAATTCCTCTACAAAATACTCCCACCGTGTGGGATACGCTTCTGCCAGTTCTTGAACCTGCTTTTTAAAACCCAAGTTTACAGCCTCTTCAAAAGCTGCAATCATCCGATCTTCTGGAACATTTTGGCTCTTTATCTCAGCTTCGTAACATGCAATAAAACCTTCTGGATCATATCCCGGAAAAATATAATACTGCTCCCGAACAGCATCAAGTGCTAGCTCTACAGCATCTGTTAGGAAATAAGACGTAGCTAAATAGATAATTGAGTAGATTACTTAATGGAGAGAGACAGATTTATATACACGAGATTATAGAGTAAAGAGAGAGAGAGAGAGAGAGTACACACGATATACGTGGTTCACCCAATGTGGGCCACGTCCACGGGAAAGCAGCCACTCAATGGCTTTAGTACTTCAAAACAAGAAGTAGTTTACAAAGGGATTATACCCTTAATGGAGCTCCCGCCTTGCTTCACTCTCACCACCTCACACTCACCTTGTTGCATCAACTTCACACTATGAAATGTGTGTAGAAATGGCCTCCTTTTATAGGCCAAAAGGGCTGCCCTCTCTTATGAGAGACAGCCATGTGTAGCCGCCCTTGTGCGAATAAGTCCAAATCGGACCCTCCAATCCGCCCATGTGTGGCCGCCCTTGAGAAGACAAGTCCGCTTTTGAATTCGGCCACCGGCCACCGGCCATTGACTTCCGACCACCGACCAACCGACCGGTTGTTTTCCGACCACTTTTCGGCCGCCGTCCGGCCATAATATTCCGGCAAAAAAGAATATTCCGGCGAAAAAAAAGTCTTGGGGGCCTTCACCCCCGAGGCCTTTAAAGTTGCCCCTGATTCTTGTCCGTGAAAATTTTGGTTTCCGGTGAGTGATTTTCCTTCACGCACGATGGCTTCTCCTCATAATGGGGGCCTTACAAATGTGCGCTTTTACCACAGAAAATTACAAGGGTAAATCAGGCTCTATACTTAACAGCATCATCAATCTGCTTTTGTAATTGCACGGCTTTCGCTTCCTGTAGCAGACATCCCTGAACTAATTTCATCATTTTAGGCAAATCTGCAACTGCTAGATTTTTATCAAATCCATTGGCACTAAAATCATCAATAAACTGCTTTAACTGTTCTGTCATCTCCATCTTTACCTCCCACCCCGTCTCCTTTCGTGTCGGGTTCACCAAAGATGTCGGGGGATATGTGTTCGCTACGTGAGTCGGGCAGGCACCGGGCCTCTAGCTGTGGGAGGTGTGAAAGAGAGAGAACAAGAGACAACGATAGCTCTGCAAATCACCGCAATCATCAATTAATTGAATATTACTTTGAGTACAACTTAGTCCTTACACCAAGGCAGGCTGTTAACAGCACCGTCGCTTGGATCATCTGCTAACTAGGAGTTTAGGCTCCCGCTTTACAGAATTAACCGGGCCGTTAACGACACCGGACTTAAAAGAATGTTAATTCAATCTCTATATGATGACGGTTGTGGAAATGTCCTCCTGTCGCTTTATACTGTCTTTGAATTATCTGCTTCAATTGCCTTGGAATCTGCAAGTTTCAATTCTATTTGCTGCTTCAATTTTCATGCTCCCTGCTTTATATGCTTTACTCTGCCTTAATTACCGCTTACAAGCTTCAAGTTTCTTCTCTAATCGACTTGATTATTATTGCCTTCAAGCTCTGTATACCTTTGATTACCTCTTTTCGAGTATCCCTTGTCACACAAATTTCCTTGCTTGCTTCGAATTGCCTTTATCTTCTCCTCATTATGCCTCTTTGCTTTGGTAGCCCTTATTCTTCGTTCAAGCTCGAGAGAGAGAGAGAAAGAGTCTCTCCTTTGCTTTGGTTGGATTTCCGATCAAGAGAGAAGCTCGTCCTTAGCTTGGATTGGAGAGTGAGAGAGAGAACTCGCCCTTGTTTTGGTTCGATTCTAGGTCAAGAGACAGAGCTCGTCCTTGGCTTGGATTGGAGATTTAGAGAGAAAGCTCGCCTTCTCTTTGGTTGGCTTCCAGATCAAGGGAAGGAGCTTGCCTTCCTCTTGCCTTGCTCGTTGATCTCCCTCATACTCTTACTGTCCTAAAATAGGCCCCCTCCCCAATTTTTGCCTCGGCCCATCAATCACGGCGCCGTGACTGACGTGGCGTGGGACACGGCTTGATGATGTGGCAGGTTGAATGCCGAGGCGCACAGAATGCGGCCGGACCAGTGCCGAAATTATTCGCCTTGGCGTCTTCTCTCTTTCTCGTCTCTGGCTCCCGCTCATCAGAGCATCCATGCTGCCTGTGCGAGCATCCCAACCTCTCTCCATGTTGCCTGTGCCCTCCTGCTCACGCCATTACTTTTTTTTTTTATACCTTTTGTTCACACACTCAATAAAACCCTCAAGTGGGCGGCCTTTCACTGAGCCTTTGGGCGGGCGGTCGACTTAATGACCTTGTAGGGAACCACATTTGGTATACATTTCGGCCAAGCCACATGCACTCAATGCACTCCATGAGTCGTCATTTCGAACAATGAGCTCATCAACATCTTTTTGTGCTTTCGTAACTAATGGCACACATAACCACATTTGGCACGCATATGATGCTTCCGTAAAGGCGCCACTCTTTACAATATTGGGCAAGGCAAGACTCTCAAGAAAGCAGAAGGTCATCACCCAGAAGAGGCATGGTAGCTTCTTGTGAATTCTAATGCTCATAACAACATTGCAAATAATGCCAAAAGTTGCCCAGTTTAGTCGCGTCGACAATTGACACCGACCTTTATCCTAGATTATCTGATCAACCTGGAGTGTATCTGACGAGCCGTAAATTCCTGTAGAACTCTCAAACTGCATAAAATGCATACAAACCCTGCTGAGGCTATAAAAATCCCAGACGGCACATCGACCGAGCGGACCAGACTGGTGCGGAAACGGCCCCCAGTGAATCTTTAACGGCCAATAACTTGGCAACCGTAACTCCGATCATTGATCTGAATAGACCGATGTGCTCCACAAAGTGAGCACTTCAAGCCCATGCATTCATTTCATTTCTGTCACGTCAGCTGCAGTTGCCCAATATGGTACGGATCTGCAATCGACTTGAACTTTAAACTGCCATAACTTGTTCACCGTAGCTCCAATCGACGAGCCGTAAAGATAGGCCAGTAGAGCACTTCAAGCACTGCAGGTTTAGATCATAATCTTCCATCTGTTCTCACATCAATCATAATCATTTTTGGCATCATTGAGACATCTGTTGGCCCTTTCAAGCCACATCTGGCATACATTAATCATTAAACTTGACCTGTTATCAAGCCCTGATCACTGCTCACTAAATGTGTAGGCTTCAAAGAAGCTTAGCTTGCATTTCTCTGCTCTTTTTCTCTTCATGGCAGCCAAGCTGCACGACATTGTACTCATTCAGGCTCTCGCCATGCATCTTATGCATCAGATTGTTATGCTTTGGCAGTGTCTAGCTTACATGATTTTGAGGAGCTCTGTCTTTCAATGAAGCACAGAATTCAAAAAATTGGATGGCTGCCATGCAATCATAATATGATGAACTTATAGAAAATGACACATGGACTTTATGTGATTTGCCTCCTGGCAAAAAGGCCATTGGTACGAAGTGGGTTTACAAGTTGAAACGCAAGCCGGATAGTGAGAACGATTTCCATAAGGCTCGTCTTGTTGCAAAGGGTTATGCACAACAAAAAGGCATTGAAGAGACTTTTGCTCCCACTTGTTGTATGACTACTGTGCATTTTCTATGTGCATTGGCAACTCATTTTGGTTGGGATGTACATCAATCACACATTGTTACTGCTTTCTTGAATGGTGACATATTTGAGGAAGTTTATGAAACACAGCCTCGCGGTTTTGTCATAAAAGGACAAGAGGACAAAGTGTGCAGATGTAAGAAGGATGTGTATGGGTTGAAGCAATCTCCTCGTGCTTGGTATGAGAAAGCTGACACTCATTTGGTTCAACGAGGCTTTCGTAACAATCCAACAGAAAGCACATTGTATGTAAAGCGTGAGGGTGATGTGCTTCTCATTGTGGTTCTTTATGTTGATGATTTGCTGATCACTGGACCAAATGAGAGACATATTTCTGAATTTAAGGCTGATTTGAATGCTACTTTCAAGATGAAAGATTTGGGGTTGTTGCATCATTACTTGGGTATACAGTTTAAGCAGTGTGATGGTGGTATTGCCTTGTGTCAGAAAAGTTACATAGAGACATTGCTATGTAAGTTTGGACTTGAGGATTGCAAACCTATTGCCACTCCTATGGAAACTGGTTTGAAATTGAGTCTACATGATGCTGGCGATCCTGCTGATGTCACTCTTTACCAAACTACTGTTGGCTGTCTCATTTATGCATGCAACACAAGGCCAGATATTCAGTTTGCAGTCTCACAGGTCAGTAGATTTATGCATAGCCCAGGGTCTAAGCATTGGCAGGCTACCAAGAGGATTTTCCGCTACCTTAATGGCACTTTATATCTTGGCTTGTTTTATCCCAAGGGGGGATCATTGCTGCTAGACTTACATGCTTTTTCGGACTTAGATTGGGCTGGTTGTTTTGACATGCGAGTGTCCACAAGTGGTTTGTGTTTCATTCTTGGTAGTTCATGTATATCATGGTTGAGCAAGAAGCAACCTACTGTGGCCACTTCGAGTTGTGAGGCTGAGTACAGGGCAGTCTTCACAGCTACGGTTGAGTGTATGGCTGAGACGCCTTATGGCTGATTTGGGTGTTGGACAGGACACTGCCAACACTATCTACACTGACAGTTAGAGCGCATTGGCAATTGCGAGGAACCCAGTTTTTCATGCTCGCACAAAGCACATTGAGGTGCATTACCACTATGTCAGGGAGAGGCTCTCAGCAGGAGAGATCAGCTTGGCTTATGTGCCAACACAGGACAACCTTGCAGATCTTTTCACAAAGGCATTGTCTCGTGAGAAGCTTGAAGCTTTCCGCAAAGCTTTGGGCTTACTCCCCTTTCTGGACTGATCATGTCCTCAGGGCATGGCACTTCCCTTTACTCATGTGCCAGCTCTCGTTCACCGCATCACTTCAGGGGGGATTTGTTACCATATACATGTGGTAGTGATGTGTGTGAACACACTAGGACCACCGGGGCATTTTTTCCCTCTTTAGGAGGTTTTTTCCCCCGAGCATTGTATATAAGCCCATCACTCTAGGGCTATCTATCTTTTCTATTGCACACTGAGTAACACACTCTCTATTGTGTGCCTTGAGCTTCCTTCGTCTTCTCCAAGCTGTGTGCGTTTCTCTGCAACCCTAATTTCAACACGCGATCCATGTACCCATGGTAACAGCTTGACTAGAAGTTTTCCAGATCAGTAGGACACACATAAGGAAACATATCCCCAAGTACAATTTTGGAAAAAAATGAGCAAATTTGGGTTGAAAGGGAGCAAAACAGGTGACAGATAGAAAACCACTGTGCATACCTTGTATTGGCTATTTGACCTATCAAACCAAGTCCAAATTCGAAATAATTTGAGATTTAGCTTGTGGACATAGTCAGGAACAAACTCCTAAGAGATCAAGTCCAGATGTGGTTGGACATGGATCGCGATCCATGTACCTCAACCTCAGAATTTGATGAAAATTGGCATAGAGCCTGCACATGACCTTGTCTGCACACAATCAAAATTTGGGGAAAAAAATTTGACAGAGGAACATGGATCATGATCCATGTACCTCAGCACAGTGAGGGTATTTGACTTGATGATGTTGTAGACATACTTGAGAACATCCCAAATCTCAAGTTTGAGCTAAAAATATCTTCTAGAGACCAAGATACAAGCCAAAATTCCTGTGCTGGTCTTGAGACTATTTTGAGTGTTGTCTCAAGTGAAGTTCACTAAAATTGCTCTAACTTTTGATAGACAACTCCAAATTGAGTCAGGTATAGCTAGGAAGAAAGCTTGTGGGAAAGTTTTGGTTTTAGAGGTGAATTTTCCCAGGTTTCCTAAATCCAAACTTTTAAGGTTCCTAGAACTAGTTTTCAAAAACCAAAAGAGTCACAAATTCCTCACTAGACTTGGTCAGGGGGCAAAAAGAGATAAGTTGCACAAAGCCAAAGTGGACTTGTAAGACACTATCTTGAGACTCTTAAGTGAACCTTAACTATGACAAATCATCCACCACCAGGGTTTTCTAATTCACTCAAAGACATGAAAAATGCAACAAACACTATAGTGCCTTGAACATGAGGATTAAGAGAATACATAGAGGAGAGGCATCCTCTGATCAACAAAACAAACGTGAGATTCATTAAAGCCAATGAATGCATGAGAGTGCTTACAGATTACGCTCATGAGGGCTTGTACAAGTTCACAAATGGAGATCATATATCTTCTACAAGTGTGTAGAGCCCTATGCTAGAGAGTTGACCAACCATAAGAACCTCTATGCATTTATGTATACGGATACCAACGGAGTGCAAGTTTTGATGGTAGATAAGTATGGACACGAGTACAAATTTGTCAATTTTAATTGACTTAGAACAATACACATACAAGGGTACTCCAACCTCTACTTGCTTTCAACCATAATGATGCATGGTTTTTAGGACCCCTTCTGAAGATGCAATAAAGGCACAGTCAGTTGTTGGGGAGATGAGGATACTCTAGTCCAAGGGATCTCGAAAGAGAAGAAAAATCTACTTCACAAGCACCAAAGAGTAAAAAGTGCCATGGACAGAAGATACGTGGGAACGAGCTCTTATGCATGCCTACAACCTATATCTTACAAAATAGCCCATTCTAGGTGTGAATTTCTAGTGAAATTTACACGAGGATGTTCGTGTGGACTCACAACATAGCATACTCCGTTTTCACTTTTTTACCGACAGTAAATATTTTTTACCACAGTAAATATTTTGCACCTACATGGTAAATACAAATCACTTTTTACCTACAGTAATTTTTTTAACCCATGGTAAATATTTTTTACTGCACCATAAGTATTTGGTAGGTAACAGTTCACTGTTACTAGAAGCAGTGATTGGGCATCAACAATGCAGTTACAGGAGGAGAAAAAGGGAAAATCTTATGGTAAAGGTGAGTCAACAGGGATAAAGACTTTTGAGTTGAAAAGAGACATGCTGATTTTTTCAAAGAACACATGTCAAAAGAAGCCATGGTTGAGGATTTTTTGAGAATTTGATATTCAGGAGGACCCAGCTGCCACCTCCCCCCCGCAGGTCCCCCCCTGACATGTGCAGAACCTCCAGTTTCAACAGCCACCTTACCTGCTCTTAAATGCTGGTCAAGGCCTTATCCCCATGTGTCACAATCAGAAAAATCAGCATTTACCCTCCCCTCTCACATCACTCTAGAGAATATCTTGATGGTGACATATCAGGTGACCTCAATCTGTTGACCACCCTAAGCAAAAAGTAACCCCAATCAACGGATTTAAGCATGTTTATCCCTAATCCTAAACCCTCTCAGAAACCTATATAAGGAGGCCTTCTCTCACTCAAAACCAACACTTCAACCACTTCACCAAGCAACGAAGCTATGACGACATTGCTCACAACGAGGAGCTATGGATGGAGCTCTACTCTCTCTCCCTCTCTCTCTCTCCCTCTAGTATGCTACATTACTAGCCCTAAAACCTAAATAAGGAGTCTTCTCTCATGCTCCATGGCCACCATCCTCGCCATCATTCTCTAAGGTATTGATGTGTTGCTAGTAGGATCATACCTACTTGCTGGGTTGATTGTTTTTTTGACAAGGGATTATGCCATCCTTGGCTTGCTTCTCTATATCCTTGTTATGTATGATCAGATGCCGTTGTATTGTTAAGCTGATGTCTTGTGTATATATATGCTACATAAGGTCCCTAAGCTTCGTTCTATGTGTTTTGCCATATGTTTTGATGCCATCATAATGCCAGAAGTCTCATTTGCCTATGTGCACTATGTGTGAGGTCCCTAAACCTCTTAATTTAGGGTGGTGCCCCCTTTGTTTTGTTCTTTTCTTGTTTGCATGAGGCGTGGTTTATAGAGTGTGCACGAGTATAGAGGCCACCCGATTGCAGTGCTCTTTTTCCCGCTATCATTTTGGTGCCCCCATTGAGGAGGGCTACACAGACCTTCAGTCCACAAGCAATGAAGATGTGCAATCTACAACATGGACGAATGGCGTGAGGAGTTTGCAAATTGGAGAACAGAAGAGGAGGAGGCTTTAGAGGCCTTAAAAGCTTTCATCGAGGTCTTGTTACCAGGTTGCAGTGCCATTGAAATTCAAGAAGTAAGTTCTTCTACATGCCTTGTTCGTGATCGTCGCCAACGAAGGAGAGTAAGAAGAAGAGCTTGATATACCTCTCCTCTCAACCTATGAGTGCTCTAGAAACCTCCAACGCACACGAGCTTGAAAAATTCTACATCAACATACACGAAGGTACTGTGACACACATTAAGGGAAGAGAAAGCATCACCAGACCTCTCTTTCCTGAGGAGCCGACTAAGAGGAGGAAGATCACCTCTACACCTAAGTGGCCCAAGGCCGTAGCGCGTGCTCAAGCGTAAGGTAACATTTGGCTTAATCTCATTAATAAGGGATTACATGACCACTACAGGCAAGAAAAAGGCTAGTGAGCAACCAACTTCAACCTCCAACTTGCAACCACGACTCTCACCCCTAAATCCTCCTGAAGCAAAGAGGCGAAGGCTTGCCTACAAGATTGCCGCCCGTCTGCGAGTGCTCCCAGTGCACTTTGTGAATCCAGACACCACCAATCCCAAGCCAATCCCAAGCCAACCTCCTGTCCGCGTGAAGATCACTTTGGATATTTTCCAAAGTGCTTTGGAGACCGGGTGAAAAGCCTCCCTGCCCTACCTTTGCTGCTAATTTTCAAGAAGTTATCTCAATCTAAGGAAACTATCTTAGTTGATGATGTGCTGCACATTAATGGTGTCACTTTCATTCGTCATGCTGATTATGGTAATAGCATCCAATTGTACCTTGCTAAAAGGCTCAACATTGTACAAAGTGTTTCCATCACGCCTTACGTCTTCACAGATGCATCAGGAAAAGTCGAAGTGATCCGAGGTGCTGACCTTCTGTGGCTGATCAGGCTCATTGGTCCCAAGGTGGTGCAACTAAGCTAGGCTCTTGTGTGTAAGTATGGATGCCAATAATGAGAATGATGATCCCCGCATGTTTCCTTTCCATTTTGTGCGTCATATCCGTGTGAATATTTGTATTGATAGAAAAATCTTTTATCAGCAAAGAATAGCCCTGTTGTTTGGAGCCGAGAGACTTGGGAAAATCTTGCACTCTCCTCATCCTGTCATTCTACCCTTACTAGACTATTACCATTCTTTTGATGTGTCGATCTTCATCCTATTTTGAGCTAAGTTGTGCTAAAGCTCCAAATTGTAATTACCATACTCTATTTTAAAATAAATTGGAGCTGTTTGTGTAATTGTTTACTCTCTCACTTATGGCCTTCCCTAATTTTTATGGTAAGCCTGGGGAGGTTGCTCCAGACGTTTTTGGATAATTTGGAAATGGCCTTTCTGGTATCGGGAAGGGATGACGAAGCTACTAAGTTAAGGGCCTTTCCTTTGGTCTTGATGGAAGGTGAAAAATTATGGTATCAAACTTTGGCACCTGAAGAAAGAAGAGACTGGGAGTCCTTAAAGATGGCCTTCATCGAAGAATTTCGCCGCCATGAGCCTCCAGAGGAGATATGGAGACAGCTCTTAGAGCTACGCCACACATCACCCAATGACTATAGAAGCTATGAAGGAAAGTTTTCCAAACTGTGGGAGAAATGGTGTGCATCACTAGGTGAAGGAGAAAGGGCGACAGAATGCCTAAAGAAGGACTGTTTCCTGGCAGGGCTTTACCCCATCCTTCGAGAAAAGGTAAAAGGTAAATTCCCAGATACCTTTGATAAAGCTATGACTTATGCAAGGGAGAAGGATAGGAAGTTAAAATTCCAAGCTCAACTACAAGGGGGAATGGAGCCTCCACCGCTAGCTCAACCTACGACAAGGGTAGTAGCAGGGACAGGAGCAACAAACCAAGAGTCCTCTCAACAAGAATTACTTCAACAAATCACCAATCAACTAGAGAGCCTGTCCATCAATCTGGTTCAAGGTGTAAGGGCTCCCCAGCCAGGAAATGAACGAAATAGACAAGAAGGGCAAAGGCAAGCACGTGATTACATTTGCTACAACTGTGGAGAGGTAGGTCACGGCATGTATTATTGCCCCCATCCACGACGCTATCAAGGAAATGGTAATCAAAGACGTCCTCCTCGCCAGCAAGTCACTCCTCCTCGAGCTAGGCCACTAAATGGACAAAATGCACACGTGGCTCCACCAATCCAAATATTGAGACCCCCTCCTCCACCACCACAAGCACCAGCAGAGATCCCTCCACTACCATCGGGAGGGGAGGACAGGGCTGTCTCTGTCATAAGTCTTGACAATGGTAAGGATAAAGGGAAAGAAAAAATGGAGGAAGCTGTTGCCATGCCAATAAAGAGAGTTAGGAGACAAAGAACTGATGAAATGGAAGCTTCAGAGCCGGATAAAGGGAATGAGGGTTCCTCCCAAGTGATAGGAGACAAGAAAAGGAAGAGTAGGTCAAGGAGGCACATAGGAGTAGAAGACTTTCCACTTGGGGTAGGATCCATACCTTATGACCTGGTAGCAGATGTGAGTAAGCAAGGACCAAAGATTTCATGGCAGCAACTCCTCCACCTTTCCCCAAAGATGCGTAGAACCTGGTCTAAGATGGTCAGCACGAGGAGGGCTAAGGCAAAGTCAGTTGGGTCTATTAGTGCAAGGTGCATGAAGGATATCGTGCCAGTCATTGATGCAGAGATTAAGAGTCAGCGAGTCTCCAATGTGTACGTAGATGGTGGAGCCAAGATTTGTGTTATGACAGAGAAATTAATGCACAGGTTGGGTTTGGAAGTAAACGAGCAAACTTCCTTACAAGCTAAGATGGCAAATAATGTAAGGGTGGCTTGTGTGGGAAAGGTTAATGGAGTGAAGGTTTCAGCTTTTGGTGTGGCAATCTCAATTGATGCTTATGTGATCCCAACTAAGGGGGAGGGCTATCCGCTAATCCTTGGAAGACCTTGGCTTATGGCTATGAAAGCTAGGCAAGATTGGGAGACAGGTTCCCTTGAGTTGCGACCAAATCATAAGGTAGGTGGCAAGCAACAAAAAATTGTGTATGACATGAAGCAGGGTAGACAACAAGACCTAGAGATGGAGACTTCTATGGATGAATGGAGCACAAGAAACTGATCTTCATCTGAGGATGAGTCATCTGAGGAGGATGCTAGCTCTTTGGAAGTCATGGGTATAATACTGTGAAACCCAGAAGGAGAAGGTGGTCAAGACTCTCTATACAAGGAAGAAGCCACAGGCTTAGAGGAGATGCTAGCTAAGGACCTACTAGAAGAAGAGAGAGAACCCTATTTGCAGGTACTAAAGAAGCATGCTGGCCTCTTTATAACTGATTACGAGCACATTAAAGGAGTGACGGTAACCCAACACCATATCCAATTAAAGGAAGGTGCCAAACCAATGGTGCAAAGGCTAAGGAGATTAGGGCTAGTGCAACAAGATGCACTCTTAAAAGAAGTAAAAAGATTACTCAAGGCAGGATTTATCTACCCAGTGGAAGATTCTGAGTGGGTGTCTCCAGTTGTGGTAGCACCAAAGAAAAATGGGAAGTGGAGGGTATGTGTGGATTACAAGCCTCTAAACGCAGCCACAAAAAGGGACCATTTTCCTTTGCCTTTTCAAGATGAAATACTAAATGAAGTGGCTGGTCATGAAAGGTACACAGTGTGTGATGGGTACTCAGGCTACTTCCAAATCAGAATTGCAGATGAAGACCAAAGAAATACTACCTTCATAACACCTTGGGGGTGTTTTGCTTATAGAGTTATGCCTTTTGGTTTAACTAATGCCCCAGCTATTTTTCAGAGGTTTATGAACTTGGTGTTTCAACCTTTGGTAAGTCCATAGGAGTCTTCATTGATGATTTTTGCATTTACAGCTCTAGGGAAGTACATCTGTCCAAGGTTGATGAAGGTTTCACCCGTCTGGCCCAATTGGGTGGGCAATTGAATAAAGACAAGTGCCACATAGGTGAGAGCAAGGTCACTCTACTAGGCCATGTTGTGTCTCAAGATGGTATTGAGGCTAACCCTGAAAAGGTAAAGACATTGTTAGCTTTACCTACTCCTTCAAACGTGAAGCAACTAGTCTCCTTCATTCAAAAGGTTCGCTACATGGGACGATTCATACATCTCCTTTCTCAGGCAATCTATCCTTTGCAGCAGCTCACTAAACACACTACATTGACATGGAGTGAGGAGGGTGAAAGGTGCTTTCAAGAAGTTAAAACCATTTTGAGCTCATTGCCTGTCGTCCTACAACCCACATGGGGTGAATTAAAGAGGTTCATTCTAACAATGAGGCAGAGTACCATGCCCTTGTTTTAGGGTTGCAATGTTGTCTTTCTCAGGGCATCACAAAGCTAAATGTTTTTGGTGACTCCATGTTGATCGTTAAGCAAATGGTTGGTGTATGGGCCTGTAAAAATGACAAATTGTCTGTTAAGATGAGGGAAGCAAAGGCCTTGTTGAAGGGTTTTAAAGAAGTTCGAGTGCACTTTGTACCTAGAGATCAAAATCGAGAAGCAGATGCCTTAGCAAGTGAAGAACTACAAACTCTCATAGTAGATGCTATCCTTGTGAAAAGTCCTTTATACCAGGGAAAGGAGGAGCTGCATGATTTACTTTACTTTTTTGAGCATTGTGAAGCACCCTCTGGTATGAGTAAAAGTGAACGTAGGTGGTTGGCAAAAAAGGCTACTAGCTATAGCTTAGTGAATAAGGACTTGTATTGTAGAGGGAAAGATGCTGTCTTAAGGAGAGTTCCTGCATCCCAAGAGATAAAGGATATTTTGTTTAGTTGTCATGAAGGTGTGTGTGGTGGCCACTTTGCACAAGAGATTACTAGCAGAAAGATTTTACAAGCAGGGTTCACGTGGCCAAGCCTCCATCGAGATGTACAACATTGGTGCCGCACATGTGAGGTTTGCCAAAAAGCTGGACCAAGGCGTATTACCCATGAAAATCAGCATCCAATCAAAACCTATGGGCCATTTGAAAAATGGGGGATAGATGCAATAGGGCCACTACCTTGCACTCAATCAGGGAAGGAATACATCATTATGGGGGTGGAGTACATGACCAGATGGGCAGAAGCTTGTCCCACAAAGCGCATCACAGCCAAGGACGTGAGTGATTTCATTTTTGAATGCCTTTGTTGCTGTTTTGGCACACCTTTGGAGATTCTCTCGGATAGGGGACCGGGATTTCGAGCTGATTTAGTCGGGCAATTGATGAGCAAGTTAAAAATCAAGCGGAGGCACTCTATACCATACTACCCTCAGTGCAATGGTCTTGTGGAAAAGGTAAATGGTCTTATATGTAAAATCATCACTAAGCAAGTGCATTTACATCCTAAGGCATGGGACAAACACCTAGATGCAGCACTTTGGGCCTACAGAACATCCTTTAAAACATCCTTGGGGTATACACCTTTTCACTTGGTTTACGGGCAAGAGGCACTATTGCCTATAGAAGTGGAGCTAGCGAGCCTCCGAGTTCTAAAAGCACATCAAGAGGATAGTCAAGAGAAGCAGGTGGAAGGAAGAATCATCGATTTGGAGAGGTTAGGGCTAGATCGAGAGTTAGCAGTGAAGTACTATGCAGCCTAGGCAGAGAAGAAACGAAAGAAGTTCAATCGCAACCTTGTCAAGAAAGGTATCAAGGAAGGTTCTTTAGTGCTCAGATACGACAATCGCTTTGATCGCAGGAAGGATGGTAAGTTCTTTCTTAAGTGGGAAGGCCCTTTTGTAGTGATACAGAGGTTCTCAAATGGTAGTTACCAACTAGGTGACCTAGATGGTAAGGTACATCAGACCCCGGTAACTGGTTGGCGATTGAAGGCCTACCAATGTCATCTTTCACAGCCATATGCTGGTGAAATCAATGCTAAGGATGGTTCAGAGGAGAGCTCATCATATTCGAGCTCCAACTAAGGTAACAATCATGTACATAGTCGTTTCAAAAAAAAAAAAAAAAAAGAGAAGACAAAAAAAAGAAAAGAAAAAAAAAGGAAAAAAAGAGAAGAAAAAAAAGAAAAAAAGAGAATGCTACCAGTGAAAGTGGATATTGACAATGGATGGGGTATGGCTTTCAAGGGTCTAGGAGACCAGTTGTTAGTCATGGATGGATACAATTATTCATCAGAAAGGACTAAACAGGGTGCATCAACCAAGAAAGCAGTAACATGGCAAATTCAATTGGTACCAGGTGGGTAAGTATTCAAGAGAACCCTATTGTAGCACAACCTATACCTAGAGGCATCAAATACCTCTAGCTTAAGGGGGAGGGCTATATGATGCATGGTTTTTAGGACCCCTTCTGAAGATGCAATAAAGGCACAGTCAGTTGTTGGGGAGATGAGGATACTCTAGTCCAAGGGATCTCGAAAGAGAAGAAAAATCTACTTCACAAGCACCAAAGAGTAAAAAGTGCCATGGACAGAAGATACGTGGGAACGAGCTCTTATGCATGCCTACAACCTATATCTTACAAAATAGCCCATTCTAGGTGTGAATTTCTAGTGAAATTTACACGAGGATGTTCGTGTGGACTCACATCACAACATACTCCGTTTTCACTTTTTTACCGACAGTAAATATTTTTTACCACAGTAAATATTTTTCACCTACATGGTAAATACAAATCACTTTTTACCTACAGTAACTTTTTTTACCCATGGTAAATATTTTTTACTGCACCATAAGTATTTGGTAGGTAACAGTTCACCGTTACTAGAAGCAATGATTGGGCATCAACAATGCAGTTATAGGAGGAGAAAAAGGGAAAATCTTATGGTAAAGGTGAGTCAACAGGGATAAAGACTTTTGAGTTGAAAAGAGACCAGCTGATTTTTTCAAAGAACACATGTCAAAAGAAGCCATGGTTGAGGATTTTTTGAGAATTTGATATTCAGGAGGACCCAGCTACCACCTCCCCCCCGCTGGTCCCCCCCTGACATATGCAGAACCTCCAGTTTCAACAACCACCTTACCTGCTCTTAAATGCTGGTCAAGGCCTTATCCCCATGTGTCACAATCAGAAAAATCAGCATTTACCCTCCCCTCTCACATCACTCTAGAGAATATCTTGATGGTGACATATCAGGTGACCTCAATCTGTTGACCACCCTAAGCAAAAAGTAACCCCAATCAACGGATTTAAGCATGTTTATCCCTAATCCTAAACCCTCTCAGAAACCTATATAAGGAGGCCTTCTCTCACTCAAAACCAACACTTCACCCACTTCACCAAGCAACGAAGCTATGACGACATTGCTCACAACGAGGAGCTATGGATGGAGCTCTACTCTCTCTCCCTCTCTCTCTCTCCCTCTAGTATGCTACATTACTAGCCCTAAAACCTAAATAAGAAGTCTTCTCTCATGCTCCATGGCCACCATCCTCGCCATCATTCTCTAAGGTATTGATGTGTTGCTAGTAGGATCATACCTACTTGCTGGGTTGATTGTTTTTTTGACAAGGGATTATGCCATCCTTGGCTTGCTTCTCTATATCCTTGTTATGTATGATCAGATGCCGTTGTATTGTTAAGCTGATGTCTTGTGTATATATATGCTACATAAGGTCCCTAAGCTTCGTTTCTATGTGTTTTGCCATATGTTTTGATGCCATCATAATGCCAGAAGTCTCATTTGCCTATGTGCACTATGTGTGAGGTCCCTAAACCTCTTAATTTAGGGTGGTGCCCCCTTTCTTTTGTTCTTTGCTTGTTTGCATGAGGCGTGGTTTGTGGAGTGTGCACGAGTACAGAGGCCACCCGATTGCACTGCTCTTTTTCCCGCTATCACATAACAATGCCAGAACATGCAACAGAGAGGATTCCATCAGGATTCTTTCCAAAACGAGACGAGAGAAGTATTTCCAAGAGACCACAAATCGGTTAGATTAGTGACTGAACCACAATGATTAAGACCATATCAAGTGGCTCAATGTGTCAAGACAAAATAGATGGGTCAGGGGATCCATATGCTCATGTCTCACTCTTCAAACAGGTTTTGAGAGCTGAACAGATTGTAGATTTCCATACTCAGTATGAGGGATTTGGATTGACATTAGAAGGGACGGATTTGACGTGGTTCCAACCTCTAAACAAACATAATTTTCCAAACATAGCGTAACTCTTACAAGAGTTTGTAGAAGAGTTCTCAAAAAGGGGAATCAAACATAACACGCTGTCACACATCTACACTTTCAAGCATAAAAAGAACGAGAGAGTGAAGGAAGCTTTACTTCGCTTCAAACAGTACATAGACAGATCTCCTGTGAGAGAGCTATTGCAAAATGAAAGATTATCAGGTTCTCTTCATAGAGGGCTTGAGGAATGAAACTCTAAAAAATGACCTGCATTTGAAAGGATGCATGTTGTTTGAGCAAGTCACTAGAGAAGCTCTATATCTAGTTGACAATTGCAAGGCCTACGGAGAGGCGAGTGAAGATACGGACAACACGACTAGTAGTGCCTCATCTCTGAAGAGAAAATCAACAACAAAGAGAGATGTTCAAACTCCTTGGGAACAAATCATTGATCAAGTGGTCGAGGGGGTGATTAGAAGAATAAACCAAGGCTACAAACAAAACCTGAATGTACGACAGCCTCAATTGAGGATATGTAATACTTCTGGAGGGGATCACCCCACTCCATGGTGTAGCACTCAACCAAAACCACAACGTATGCTAGGACAACAATGACCTCTTCAGAATGATGGTAGAGTAGTAGTCAACTACACTCAACCAATGTATGTGCCACAACCCGTGAAAAACCAGTACTCCATGGATGCGAATACGCTCATGTTCATAGCCAATCATGAGTATGGGTCAAAGAATATTTTTACCAGGCAAGAACGACCATTGACTGGATCACCAGCTATGAAACAAGAAGGTCCATGCTATGGGTGTGGAGGTGACCATTGGGCATGAAGCTGTCCAAACAAGGGTCCACAAATAAAAATATTTCTATTCTATGAACGTTGTGGGAGAGACCAACATTGTGCTAAAAATCCAAACTATAGGAGGAAAGTAACACGAATGTTGTAGGCGTGATGCCTTCTACAAGCGGATCCGAGGTAGAACCCAAAATTCCTTTAAACGTGATGACTCAAGCTCAAGGTCAAGAAGCTGCCAAAAACGTAATCGTTGAGGAGGAACCCACATTGCCTGTTCAAATAGAAATCGAGAACATATCGGTGAGAACATGAAGAAAAACGTGGAAAGCCAAACGGGATAAAATGAAAGCAAAGAGGCTACAAGAGAAAGATGTCTTGGAAACTGAACTAAATCAAACAAGAGAACAGTTTAGACGAGAGAAAGAAAGCAAGAAAAATGCAAAGGGACCTAAAGAGTCAAAGATTAACTCGGGAGGTTCAGTCTTGGTCAACAAAGTCTTTGAACCTTTAGACATGATTTTGAAGGCCTATGAAGCTAGACTAAAACCCAATCAAACCCAAGAGGATAGATGGCCGACGTATCCTCATCCAGGGTATGAGAAAGAGAGGTTGCAAATGTGCAAGGAGCTTATCCAAAAGGCCCAAGCTTTTATGGAACCACATGTTCCGAATGCTCCAAAAATGGAGGTGCTAATCTGTGAAAAAAGCCAAGAATTAGAGAGCCATGGTATTGTAAACAGAGACCAAGAAGAGTCGAGAGTTGAGACACCCTTAGATACAAGGGAAGTAGACAATACCATAGATGGGGTGGGCTCACAAGCAGTGATGCCAATTCCTAAAGTGGAAGAAAAATGGCCACAGGATCTATGGGAGCATATCCAAAACAGAAAAGATGGAAGTGCAACTCTTCAGTAAACCCCTATAACAGAGATCCACCTCGAACATGAGCTCTACCCAAATGATATCCGATCATTGTATGGTGATGCAGGTACGGAGGTATTGGAAGACAGCAAACCTCAGCCGTTGAAGATGTTACCTTCATTTATTGGCAACCACGAAACCAGATTAGAAGTAAAAAAAGTACCATCTCAATGGAAGTCCAATCCTAAGATGATGGATACAAAAACTCTTCATGAGCTGATGTCGTTTCCTATCCGTTGTACGCTAACTCTATCTGAGTTACTGCAAATACGACCTCATCTTTGGGAAGAGGTGAGAACAAAATTGGAGAAAATAGGGCTGGTAATTCCGCCACCAATTGTTTCTTCAAAAACACTGAATAACCAAACCTCGAAACAAACTAGACATGAGCTAGTGCCGATGAACAAGGTGGGAGACTATTGTGAAGGAGAAGAAGGAAACACGACCTTGCTTGTGGAGTACAAGGACGTAAAATCAATAGTGATATTGGATAGTGGAGCCGGAATTTCCATAGCCACCAAAGCAATGTGAAAAAAATGGGGAAAACTTGCTCTAAGGAAAACTAGAATGAAACTTCAACTAGCGGATGGGTACCTGGAGAGACCTATTGGCATTTTGGAGAAAATCATAGTAACCTCTTGCAGAATCGCATACGAATACACATTTTCTATTATGAATTTTGATGAGAGCAGCAATTTTGATATCATATTGGGCAGACCGTTCATGCGTCAACTCAAAATGGTACAAGATTGGAGTTATGACTATATTTACCTAAGAAACAAGGATGATCAATGTCACAAACCATAGTTATAGAGATGTGGAACAAACCCTTGGAGAGGAATTAAACTCCACAACTGACCAAGAAGGAGAAATACCAGCTTGGATGCAAAACAAAGCTCACAATTGGACATGTGGAGCTTTTGAGGGTGGTAGTTTGAGAAAAGAGGATTGCATTCATGATAGGTCAATACAAGACAAGGCATATGTACCAGAGCCTTTTTCGGGCGAGATATTCGAACCTTTTGGATGGGATCAAATACTAGCCACTTTTGATGTGTGTGTGAATGAGGTGACCCTTACTAAATTTTGTGATGAGGAAGGATATGATATTATTCCATTATTTACGATAAAGGTGTTGAAGAAAGATAATGAAGTGTATGAAAGAAAACAAGGTGAAACAGATAGCTGCATCATGGAGCATGGTGCCAAAATGATAACAAAGGAAGCAGAGCATCCACAAGAATATGTCATCATTGACATATCTGAAGAATCAACAAAATTTGTTTCAAAGAAGTTGACTCTAGAAAAAGCACAATTGAAAGCACATGAAGGAGCAAAGTTTCCAAGTTCAATGTCAAATGTTCAACAAACACAAGATCAAGAGAACCGCCTTGACTTTGAAACCTTTAGAGTGTTCCTTGGTGTGATGAATAGGCTACCTTTTGATTTTGAATATCGAGGGAGGAATGTGCTTCACGCTTGGATTTACGAGGAGGAGTGGATTACTATCAGATACGAAGGGCCTGTGGTCTTTGAATGTGAGTATCCTGAAGCACCCACACTCCTTGATCACTTCACTTTGGTTCTTTTGTGGTAGAAGTCAAGGGTTCCTTTTTAAGAGTTTTCATGCACTCTAATCATGGCTTTGAACAGGCAAATGTCGAGATATCCTCTTTTCTTTGGGGAACCTGGAGAGGATCTTGATCTGTTTCTTGCAGATTTTTGAATGGCCTTACACATCAATCGTATCTTCACAGATGATGAAAGGTTAGGGATGTTTCAAGTTGTCCTTCGACGTGATGCTGATACATGGTTTCAAGGACTTAGTGAAGAGGTAAGGGTTGCGTTTCCTAGGGTAATTGAGGCATTTCAAGCTCGATTTGGCCAACCTCTTAACACCCAAAAACTGTGGAGAGATATCACTTTGCTAAAGCAAAAATGTTTAAGTGATTATTATGAGTATAGACAAGAGTTCACTCGTTTATGGACTCTTTGGTTGCGTAGCTTGCCTAACCCGGGAGATGGTGCAGAATTTCTTAAGAAGGAGAGATTCATTGGAGGACTCATTCCCCCGTTAAGGATCAAGGTCGAGGCCGGAGAACCAACAAATTATGCAAATGCTAAGCGTAGGGCAACCCAAAAGGTAAGGAAGATGATGTGTTTGGAGGAGGGAGAAAGTTCAAATACACAAAGAGAACCCTCCCTTCCAACATCAACAACAAGGACAAGGGAGCTTCCGGAGGTAACAACCGATGTCATTGAGAGGTTAAATGAATCTTTGAACAACATGTCAATTCACCTTGCACAAGCCATAGGTCCAAGGGGACAAGCCAAGAAGCCCGAGGAGAGAGAGCCACGACCAATGCAAGTCTTGCAATGTTGGAATTGCGGTGAATCTAGGCATGGGATGTATAATTGTCCTTGGCCCCGGGGGGAGCCAGGGAGGCCTAAATTGAATTATCCAATATTGAATGCAGGTGAAGGCACTAGTCAACAACCAATGCTCTTGCAACGACCAAATTTTGCTCGACCTCCACCACGAGGAGTAGAGGGAGTACCACCTTTGCCTCACTCAGATGTTAGTGTCGTAGAAGTCACACAATCCAAAGAGGATGACATTGAAGCAAATGGCATCAAACGTGGGCGTGAGAAAGGTAAGGAAAGGGAAGGTGTAACATCACAAAGTGACCATGGACGAGGAAAGAAAACAAAAGAAACCAAAGAGGGAAAGTGGACTCGACGTAGCATCAACCTTCAAGACTTCCCTCTTGGACATGGTATGGCTCCCTACAACCTTATGGAGGACATGAGAGGTAAGGGTCCAAGCATATCATGGCCCCAATTTCTTGCATTGTGCCCACAAGTTAGGAGGGAGTTAACAAAGGCAATTAGCACTAGGAGAAGGACAAAAGAAAATCAAAATTGCACATGCACAAATGGATGAGGATATTACACCTTTGCTAGATTGCTATATCAAGGGAAAACTAGTTAATAAGGGTCTAGTGGATGGGGGTGCACAAATTTGCATTATGACAGAAGAACTTATGCAAAGACTAGGCATGCACATCCATGAGACGCCTGAAATCAAAGTGAAAATGGAAAATAATAGCAAGGCTAGGTGTTTGGGAGTTTGTAAGAATGTTTATGTGGAAGTTTTTGGCATTAAAAAGGCTGTTGATTTCTATGTTATGTCTACAAAGGGAAATGGCTACCCATTTATCTTGGGTAGACCTTGGCTAATGAGAATGCAAGCTTTGCAGGATTGGGAAAGTGGAAAGCTGATTTGCAAGAATGACAATCACAAAAAGGTTGTCTTTGACATGAAGGAACAACGTCAAGAAGAGCTCCATGAGGAATCTTCTCAAAGTGAAAGCTATGATGATTGGACCGATGACACCTCAGAAGAAGAAAGTAGCGGAAGCACTACGGACGGCGGGGAGTGACCCATTGAAGTCATGGGTGTACAATTTAGGCCAAACAATAAAACAAGTTGTCAAGGGTTGGAAGAGGTAAGCCTCCAAGAGAACCAAAGTGTGCTTGATGAAGAGGTGCTAAATGGTATGTTGTCCAAGACGCTTACATGGGAGGAAAGAGAGGATTTTAAAAAAATGCTGAGAAAATTTCCAAGGCTTTTTGCTAAGGATTACACAGATGTACAAGGAGTGGATGCTAGTCAGCACAAGGTCGACCTAAAGCCAGAGATCAAACCAAAGGCACAAAAGCTACGAAGGCTAGGCGTCATCAAAGATCAAGCACTACTCAAAGAGGTAGGAAAGCTTCTAGCAACAGGATTCATCTACCCTGTAGAGAATTCTGAATGGGTCTCTCCAGTTGTGGTCACTCCGAAGAAGAATGGCAAGTGGCGGGTATGTGTTGATTATCGGCCACTCAACGAGGCAACAAAAAGGGATCACTTTCCCTCCCATTTCAAGACGAGATTCTTAATGATGTGGCACGTAAAGAAAAGTACACGGTATGTGATGGCTACTCTGCTTACTTTCAAATAGGTATTGCATTGGAGGATCAATTGAAAACAATCTTCATCACTCCTTGGGGTTGTTTTGCTTTTAGAGTCATGCCATTTGGTTTGACAAATGCTCCAGCAACCTTTCAACATTTCATGAACATGGTGTTTCAAGAATTCTTTGGGAATTCTATTAGAGTATTCATAGATGATTTTTGCATCTATAGCTCTAAATCATTACATCCACAGAAGGTAGAAGAAGGCCTGAAGAAGCTATATGATATGGGAGGTCAACTCAACCCCGACAAGTGTCACATAGGTGAAGATGAAGTGATCTTGCTTGGTCACAAGGTTTCTTCCAAAGGCATTGAGGTGGATCCAGCAAAGGAAAAATCTCTCATTGAGCTACCATCACCAAAGAGTCTTAAGGAGGTAATCTCATTTGTTCAGAAGGTGAAGTACATGTCACGCTTCATTCACTTGGCATCGGAGTTACTTCACCCCTTTCAAAAGTTAACATAGCAAGTAGAGTTTGCATGGTCTGATGAACTTGAAGAGTAATTTTATTGTATTAAAATGGTCTTGTCTCAGAACTACCAACACTTATGCCTCCATGTTGGGAATTCACATTCTTTGTCAGCTCAAGTGTGGGTAAGGAAACATTGGGTGCAGTTTTGTTACAACAAGATCCACATAGCACTAGGATGCGGCCTGTCTACTTTGCTAGTAGGGTCATGAATGCACTTGAAAAGAACTACACAGAAGCAGAGTCTATGATGCTTTCTCTTGTCTTTGTAGTAAGAAATTTTAGATTGTATCTCTTGCCAAAACCTTTTATCATACTCACTATGTTGAAAACTTGTTTCCTTGGGTGTCATCTCAAATGACTCTAAGTACCAGAATTTCAAAATGGATCATGGATTGCAAGAATTCCAATACTCTTTCAAGGTAGAGGACAGTGTGCGTGCACAATTAGCAGGGATTCTCACCTATAGAGTGCATGAAAGAGACATCAAAGTGACTGAAGTGAAAACCCTACCTTTACCACCACCTAAAAGTTCACCTAATGCATTCACCTTGTTTTTTGATGGAGCATTTAGTAAGGCCACAGGAAAAGTTGGGGGAGGGCTTGTTTTGCATGATTCAAATGGTGAAGTTGTTATGAAAAAGCATGTGAAGTTGCCCGATTCCACGAGCAACAATGAAGTAGAATACGACATACTACTCCATGGATTGCAGGTGTGCGTCTCTCAAAAGATATGGCGTCTCATGGTAAAAGGGGATGCGCTTCTTATCGTCAGGCAAATTCTTGGTATTTGGGCTTGTAAAAATGAAAGGCTAAGGGAAAAGGTTCAAGCCATCCATAGACTCTTCAATAAATTTGAAGAAGTGCAATTGTATCATATTCCTAGGAAACAAAATGAAGTTGCTGATTTGCTTGCCCAAAAGGCAGTTGCATGCGATGAGAGTGAAGTGCAAGTCATCCTAGCAGCAGCAACAGCAATAAAGCAACCAAGGTACCAAGGGATGGAGTCATTGGCTCCCATTGTGAGCTATATCCTAGAGGGCGAGTTTCCACAAGGCTTCACAAAGGCTCAAAAGCGTAGGCTCATGGAGAAGGCAAGCTCATATCTATTCTTGGAAGGTGCCCTCTACCAAAGAGGAAAAGACCAAGTTTGTAGAAGAATACCAACCATGGAGAAGATTCCATCCATTTTGGAAGGTTTGCATGAAGAAGCTTGTGGTGGTCATTTTGCACAAGAACTCACTGCAAAAAAGATTTTACTTGATGGGTATGTTTGGCCAAGCTTACACATTGATGTTCAACATTGGTGTAAAAGCTGCCACAATTGTCAAGTTAGTGGAAACAAGCACTTGTTGCATGTTCCACGTCAACTAGTCCTTGCAAATGGTCCATTTGAAAAATGGGGCATTGATGCTATGGGACCATTACCTAGGACTAAAAATGGAAAATTGTATATCTTGGTGGCCATAGACTACATGACTAGGTGGGTAGAAGCTCAAAGTGTGGCAAGAGTAAATGAGAGGACAGTGAGCAAGTTTGTATATACTTACATTTGTTGCAGATTTGGAACACCTTTGGAAATTGTTTCTGACAATGGTCCAGGATTTAGGAAGGGTTTGCTCACAGAAGTTTGTGATGAGCTTCACATTCTACATCGGCATAGCACCCCCTACTATCCTCAATCAAATGGTTTGGTTGAGAAAGCAACATGTCCACATATTTGTGGATAGACTCATGGGGGAGAAGCTTCAAACTCCGCCATTCGATAAGCACTAATTTTTCCTTTGCATCACTTGCAAGGAATTACTTCATGATGGAATTTTCCATGTCTTTCGGGCTTCGTCATCGCCACGAAGGCTAGCCCACCATTGACGAGCATATTTCTGGAAGTGCATAGCTACATGACATAGCTTGGAGGAGTTTGTAAAGCCTTCGTCTCCAAAGCCCGCATCAAATTGTTGGGATGAAGGCCAATACTTTGTCAGTAGCACCAAAGGTGCCATCATAGGTGAGAAAAGAGACACTCTTTCTTCTCTTTTTGAACTTCTTGAGCTTTTAGGACCTTTGCCATGCATGGTAAGATGTGCGATGTCCTCCCCTCTTGTATTCTTTAGGAGAATAGCTATTTCTTTCTTCGGAAGAGGAGGAAGGTGAAGAAGAAGGAGAAGAGGCTGACCTCATTCTCTTCTTCCTTTGTTTCCTCTCTTCCTTTTCTGAGTGACGAGGAGAAGGACTCTGGGTTGACTGTTTCCTCTCCGGAGGAGTTGGCGATAGTCTAGATCACTGTCTTTGTGGATCCACTTATTTAAAGGAACTTAGGGATTTGTTACTTTCTTGTTCTTTGGATTCCTCCTCTTGTATGGGAGAGAGTCTTCTTTTGGGAGTCTCATCAAGAGGCCTCCTAAGCTCTCTCTCCTCTTGGAGAGGAAGGGAAATCCCATAAGCATGAAGTTGCTGAGTAACTTTGGCTTGCAAAGCAAGGTTGCCCATAGCTTGTTGCAACCTAGTAACAAGATAATTAACAAACATGGGGGCATCATCATTAGCACCTTTATGTGTAAAATCAAAGTTGTCAATATTCATTCTACTCTCTTAGTTATTGTCAGCCGGAATTCTATGTAACGCAGCCTTGGGGTTTTGTCAAGAAAGTATAAGAGGACAAAGTGTGCAGATGTAACAAGGATTTGTATGGGTTGAAGCAATCTCCTCGTGCTTGGTATGAGAAAGCCAACACTCATTTGGTCAAACGAGGCTTTCGTAACAGTCCAACAAAAAGCATATTGTATGTCAAGCGGAGGGCAATGTACTTCTCATTGTTGTTCTTTATGTGGATGATTTGTTGATCACTGGTCCCAATGAGGCACATATTGCTGAATTTAAGGATACTTTCAAGATGAAAGATTTGGGGCTGTTGCATCATTAGTTGGGCGCACAGTTTAAGCAGTGTGATGGTGGTATTGCCTTCTGTCAGAAAAGTTACATAGAGACATTTCTATGTAAGTTTGAACTTGAGGATTGAAAATCTATTGGCACTCCGATGGAAACAGGTTTGAAGTTGAGTCTGCATGATGCAGGTGATCCTGTTGATGTCATTCTTTACCAAACTGTTGTTGGCTGCCTCATTTATGTATCCAACACAAGGCTGGATATTCAGTTTGCAGTCTCACAGGTCATCAAATTTATACATAGCCCACGGTCTAATCATTGGCAAGTAGTCAAGAGGATTTTTTGCTACTTGAGTGGCACTTTTCATCCTGGCTTGTTTTATCCCAAGGGGGGATCATTGCTGCCAGATTTACATGCTTTTTTGGACTTGGTTAGGGTTGGTTGTTATGACACATGAGTGTACACATGTGGCCACTTCCATTTGTGGGGCTGAGTACAGGGCAGTCATCACAGCTATGGTTGAGTGCGTATGGCTTAGACACCTTCTAGATGATTTGGGTGTTGGACAAGACATTGCAAACATCATCTAAACAAACAATCGCAGCGCATTGGCAGTTGGGAGGAACCCAGTTTTTCATGCTCGCACAAAGCACATTGAGGTGCATTACCACTAGTCAAGGAGAGGCTCTCAGCAGGAGTGATTAGCTTGGCTTATGTGCCAACACAGGACAACCTTGCAGATCTTTTCACAAAGGCGTTGTCTCGTGAGAAGTTCGAAGCTTTCCGCAAAGCTTTGGGCTTCCTCCCCTTTGTGGACTGACCCTGTCCTCAGGTCATGGCACTTCCCTTTACTCTTCGTGCTAGCCCTCGTTCACCGCATCACTCCTAGAGGGGATCTGTTACCATATACATGTTGTAGTGATGTGTGTGAACACACTAGGACCGTCGGGGAATTTTTTCCCTCTTTAGGAGTTTTTTTTTCCCGTGCATTTTATATACGCCCATCGCTCTAGGGCTATCTATCTTTCCATTGCACACTAAGTTATACACTCTCCGTTGTGTGCCTTGAGCTTCCTTCGTCTTCTCCAAGCTATGTGCGTTTCCCTACAAACCTAATTCCAACAGTGCAACCATGTGTAGGTTTGCTCTTAGTGAGAAGTGTAAGTTGTTAGCTCAAAAGGATTTCATCATTATTTTTATTCCCACTTATTGTATCAAAACCTCATTTATTAATGAGAAATCCCATAAAAGTCCAAATTTGTTGTATCACAATTGATTGTCAAAGAGTGTAAAGGGGCCACAGGCTTCCAAATTTGTAATTAATTGCAGTTGTTATACCTTATTACTGAGCCAAATTAGCTAGGTATCCATTCTTAAACCTTGGCTAATGTATGAAAGGCAATTTTTTTAACTTTTGAACTAAGTTTTTTGTATAATGAAAGTGAGCGTACTCTACAGTACTATACTATGAGTTCACTGATATTTCAGTTGTTTGCGTATCCCTCGTGCAATGTTGCATTGTGATTCTAAGCATACCAATGTGCTCGAAGGTGAAAGCTCTTCCTTTCTATGTAAATTTCTTGCAGTGAAGTTCTATTTTTAGTCATTTCTATCTACCAATTGTTTTCATTCCTTATGCTCCATACACACATACAAACTGGTGTTTGACCATAGGAATAGATAGAGCACATCCTAAGGAAGCTATAGAGTGCTTTGGAGGCTGAAACTGACCTGCCCAAAATAGGTTGTTTAGCTCTGGCACGTTAATTTATGTGCAATTTTTCCAAGTGTCAAAAATGACTTATGAGCACATAAGGTTGGTAAGGATACTTTGTACATTCTAGATAGCAAGTTTCATTGCATTTGGAGCACTATAGCTATACGAATTCATTGTATTAGGCTTGCGGTAAGAAGGTTAGCTTTTGTTATTTGACGTGCACCTGAGATTGATCTAGGTGAGAGCACACTAGACTTGGAGTTTTTGAGAGATTAGCTATCTCTTGTGGCCTCCATGCACTAGTCACGTCCGTTACATCCCACAAATTGACATTTCATGTCTATGGTTCTCGCTTTGCTAGCATCGATATGGTGAGTCTTGGTAGCCGACCGACATTTTGGCACCGTTGCCAGGGTTGCGGCAACCTAGACTAGGGAAAACCCCAAATTATTCACTAATTTTTCCATTACTTACTCTAGTTTTAACTAGAGTAAAACATATTTTGACTGTATCACCACTAAGAGGTGCTTGAGAGTAGGGATACTCAGTAAGGACCTTGGTAGAATTAGTTTAGTAGGACGGATTAGGTGAAGTATCCTTGAGCCTAGTATTTAGTCGGGAAGGGTTTCACCTAAGTAGAAATTCGAAATTTGGAAAGGAAAGCTGATTTTTCACATTCTGCACTCTTTTTTCATGTACAGTAGGAGTAGGGTAAGTAACGTTAACAGTCAAGACTGCATCTAATCTAGGATGCACTGAAAAAACCCAAAAAAAATGTTCCAAATTTTTTTTTCTAGAGAAAGATCCTTCTAGTAGTTACTGAAACTGCCCATAGGGCTACAACCACCTCTTCAAGAGAGGGCTACACCAACCATGGTCGGAGACTCTCCCAAAGAAAAAAATAGCATATGTACAATGGGGCTAAATCAAGAAATGGGGGGAGGGAAAAGCCACACAGGTGGTTGGTAGTGCCATTGGAGAACACCCTCGACCATGGTGTAGAAAGTCCCAGGACGCCAGAGTCAAAGGAAAGCCTCTCTGCGCTACTACATGTGATCGGAGCTGCCCTTTAGTCCCTCGAGTTGTCCTCTGAGAGTGTGGATCAGCTCTAGCCAAAAATCATGAATAGTCTTTGCTGGTGGCACAGGGCGAGCCTCAAAGATGCGGAAGCAACGGGCCCGCCAGATGAACTAGAGTGTCAGGCCACTAATGAGCTCCCAACACTCCTCCTTTCTCGCACTGCACCACTCCTGTGGAGTAAGCTTTGTAGCAGGCTAGAGAGTAGGTCGCCCCTCCTGCATCACTATTATTCTGGTGGAAGATAGCTCAAACTGAAGTGCCGGGCCCGTGAGGGTGGACCAAGCCCGCTGCTCCCCAAGTGTACCGTCGAGCCGTGGAGAGAGCAGGAATCAGCCAAAGAACTTGAATCCATGCATGTTGGGCTGAAGGACAGTCCCAAAGACAGTGACGCTAACTCTCCACAAGATGGTCACAAGGTGCACATGCGGCCAAGAGACCACTATGCATGCACTAGCCAGGTCCCAACCGCTGTAGCTCTGTGTGCGACCAACCACTGAAACAAGGTGACTCGCCTTGGCTGTCTAGAGTCGCACAACCTCTCCCAGAAGGCTTCCAAGAACTCAGCTCTGAGACCCTCCTCCTGCCAATGAGGTGCTGCAGCGGGGCGGGCCTCTTTTTGTGCTGCTAGTATATGACGTCCCAGTCAAACAGTGTACTGAAAGAACGGGACACCTAGGTGTTCTGCATAAGATAAAGGGTCCCTCCAGAGCCACTCACCAAGATCCCACTGTACTCGTGCTAGTGGACAGCACTCCCAAGCCCACAGTCTCCAATGTCCACTCTCAACAGCTGCTGGGTCATGATCGATGACACAAGTCCTCCCACAGATGCCCACTACTTGGATCCTCTGAAAATAGCACTTTGCCACCTGCAGGGTGTCTACTGCAACTCATTGTAAGCATCCCCCACCCTGAAGCGTGAAGAAAAGGTATGGAATAGTCTCTGAGCAGGCCCTGACTGAGATGAGAACCTCCAATCGTGTGAAGACTCCCATCCACCTGGTTGCTACTAGCTCAAGAGGTATGAGCCACTCAACTGGAATTACCTCTGAGATGTCCTAGCACATGGTCTACACCCCTCTCATGCCCTGTAGCTAGAAACTCTGCACCTCCTCTGACAAGCCTGTGAACTCTAACCGGTCACTCAAAGAGCGTGATGGATCCACTGCCATGGGACCCCAAGAAACATGAGGCCGAGTACCAACCAAGTGGCCTCTCTGAGTGCTAACCATGGGATTTCAAACAAGGGGCTGCCATAGGCGCTCCTCCGTGCAAGTAGGTTGTCTTTTCTCCAGGCCTCGCCGCAAGAGCTCCCAAGATCGAAGCAAGCTCACAGCGAAACGATCCTCTAGTCTCCTCCTCAAACCAACTCTGCACATCTTTGCGAAGACCCATCTGGTCGAAGGTTGCCAAGGGCCTCCAGCCTTAGGCACCCTCGCACGAAGCCGTTGCAGCAAGAACTCCTTCTAGGGCTCCTCACCTGGAAGAAGTCCTTTGACTATGAACTTCCCAAGAAGGGCTTGGCTCTACTGTGCTGGGTCAGTGATCCCAAGCCCTCCCTATGAACAAGGAAGAGTGGTGACCTGCCAAGCCACTTTGGCTCGGGCTATCTGAGTGTCACGTCCTGACCAAAGGAAGTTCATCCTCTCTACCTGGCTGATACAAGAACTTGAGAAGATCCAGCAAGAAGTGTGTTTGCGGGTCGCCGCGATGGACGTCCATAGCATAGCTCTCAAGCATCAACATAAATTTATCGATACAGGGGAAGCGACTCGGATGAGGCATGGAAACTCATTAGGATGTCAACCCTAATGAAGTGAACTCGAAGAGATGCAACTACTAACTCTACAAGCAAATCAATCGCACCAAAGCCAAGTAATCTGCCTATGTCCTCCTACACAGCTCTACAGTCATCACGCCCGTTCACCATGCAAATCATATCGGAATCGCACGAAACTTGAAGGGAAGCTACAAGGGACTATCAGGAACATATCTTATCACTTTCACAGCATTCTGGTGAGGTACAAAGATCGCGATCGTTCGTCCCACAATACGCAAAAATAGTAAACGGATGATCCTAAAGGGTCGTTTTTGGGTCCCTAAAGCCTCTCCTAGGGTCAAAACAACATAAAATACGCATATAAACACTCAAAATAGTGATTTAAGGCCTAAACGGATGCGTTTGAAACCTTCAACGAATCTTGAATGCTTACACTTGAATGAAAGAGCAAAGTAAGAGGAACACAATGCAAGAAACAAAACTGAATTTAGATTACCGTAGCCACAGAAGCGATGATTACAAGTTGGAGCAAAGAGGCAGTTCTTTGTGCGTAACGCAATAGTCACTTATCTTCAAAAAAATAATCTCCCTTTTCCACTAACCTTAGTGTATTATATACCTAGGGCTTTCTAAAGTGGCCAGCGGCCAACTTCTCATGGACCTTTACATACGTCATTGGAAAAATTACATCTTTGACTTAGACTTGACATAGACGATTGGCATTAGGCTTTTACAGGGTTTGATGTATTAAACATCGGAAAAATAATGTGACCACATCAAAACTTTGGCAGACTGACCCAACGGGCGCCTTGGCTAGGTGGGCACTTATATGTTGTTATCACCTCCAAACACTCCCCCCTTCCTAGCTCGTGTCGTCCCTTGACACGACCTTGTGCAGTCTTGTCATAGGGTTGTCTTTAGCTTTGTCTTCAAGGTTGGTCTTCATCTTGGGGAGCCCGTTGTCGTTGATGATGCTCCCCCCTTCCTGGAGTGATGCATAGCTGTCATGTTGTTGATACATGATTTGAGCTTTGATTATCGAGGCAACGTTTCTTCTTGTTGTGCATTCGCCTCTTGGTTGTCAATCTTAGCCGCCGTAAAGATGGATGTTGAAGTGTTTGATCGTGTAGAACTGATCCTCCTTGTGGCGTGGACTTTATGACATATATTCTTTCAAGGTCCACTGCAATTTGAGTTGTCTGCAATAGGTCACCAATGTTGAAGCACATGTGAGCTATTTTTTATTGTTGTGGATAGCTCGCTTGCTAAATTTCTCATTGCTTGATGTTGTAGGCCATTCTTTGACTTGCCATTGTTGGATGGAGCTTTGTTGTCACCCTTGAAGATAAAATATTCTCTTGATAAGCATATGGAGACCTGATATTTTTGCTCCAAGTTGTTGTTGATTGATTTGGGTAGCCCTTTCCTTATTCTTGATGTAGAAGGAATATACACAAGAAGTTGATGATGAGGTCTAGATTAGGGTCTTAAAACCTGGATGACCAAAGGGGAAAACCCAGTGGGAAAAAAGTGCCTTTGGTATACGCTCTTATTGGAGTTGAGCATTTGGACTCGAAGTATGTAACATTTAATGGCCTAATAACTTCTGTGTAGCGGAAATCAGCATGAACATAGTGGGCATTTCATTAGAATAGCTTCCTAATGAGAATTACAAGAGTGCTTGGGTGGAGAGAGCAACAAAAAGCATAACACCTAGTTAGATAGCATCGACAATACTTTCAAAAGAGAGAGAAATTAAGCTATTGACAACAGTTGAGGACCAGATTTGCATGGAGCCGGTCCCCCCTCCAAAAGGCTTTGTATTATAGTTTCTCCCATTAAGAGAGACATTGTACAATACAATTCTTTGTGTTCCTTCAAGACTAGCTAGTGCAATGAAGATGGAAGCTTCATACACTAAGCAAAACACTAAATCAAACACAACTTGAATTATCCCCGTTCTCAGACCCAAGACCTCACACACCTTCGAAGATGGTGAGATCTAGCAGGGTATGAGAGTAGATTGAGAGGAAGAAGGAGTATCTTACGAGAAAGATGTACATCTCCTCACATAATCACTCATATTAGCATAGCTTAGCTTAGTAATTAGCTTGGTAGAGGAGATGAGCATGCATTGAAGCTTGGCTCTTGGTTGGATTTGCATCCACATGCCAAGAGAGTGTTGATGTAGGCTTCTATCTCACAAGCTTGGAGTAGGTGATGAGCTCTCCATTAAAGCTTGGGAGGAGATAGAGTATTCTTCCTTCACACATGGTCAAGTGTGAGTGTGTGTGTGTCAATGCCAAGCAAAAATCAGCCCTCTCTCTCTCTTGGGCGAGCCCTAGCTGCTAATTAGGTCTGGCTTTTGCCTCATTGGACCTCCCCAGGTCAAGCCAATAGGAATTAAGCAGCATAAGTGATAGCCTTCTGACATGTGTCCCCCTTTCCCCTTTTGTGAGAGCTTTAGGTAATTAAATAATTAAACAAAACTCTCATTGGACCCCTTTGCCTCCTGGCCAATAGGAATCAGGCAAGCCATGAGGCTTCTGAATGCTCATTGGACCCTTTGGGAGACTGCCCAATAGTCTTCTAGGAGACTTAATTCTCATCGGTTTCTTTTATTAAATGTTTTTAAATTAATTAAACTACATTTACTCTAGCTTAATTCTCATTGGTCCACTTCAAGGGTCTTCCAATAGGAATTGGGCACACCTTGTGGGCATCTGGCCTAGGGAGCTGACATGTGTCCCTCATTCCCTTTGTGTAAAGGGAGCCTGTGTGTGTGTGTGTGGCTTTCTCTCTCATCCCCTACCTTTGGGGCTCGCCCCCTCCCATGTAGGGATGTGCAAAGACTTTTAGGGCACACACATAGCATCCAATTTTCCCTAGGGTTGACCTTTGGACACAACCTTTGAATTTTGGAACCTTAGCATTTTGGAACCTTAGCATTTTGGAAGTCTTAATGGGCTGAACCTTAGGGTCTTTTTGGCCCATTGTTTCACATGGCTCTTTTGCAGATGGCCCCCCCTTTGGATCCCTATTTTCCCTCCTTTGGATCCCTACTGTGGCCGGTCTGCTAGCTTAACCAATATTCTAGCTTTTTCTCCCTTGGCACTTCCCCACATTAAATGATCAGTTTAATATGAGAAAATCATTTAGGAGAATTAGATATTGATTATTATGACATTACCTCTCTCTTGAAATCATAGTCGTCCTCGACTATGGTGTAGAGAAGATAAAGCATATGCATGAGTCCTTTTCTTAGCGGGTAGAGGATCCCTATGTTACCCTACGACATCATTCCATAATGGATGACTAGTCCATTTGGCGCTTGAGAGCCTAAGGCTGCCGCAAGCATGTCTGCACATTAGTCCTATCAGTCTTCCATAGTAGAGTGACAAGCTCTACTTGGTGTTTGGGAGACGTCGTCTCCGCAAACTTGATCTAAGCATGCATACTACTTCATTTTTGTGCACAAATAAAGAAAAAGAGAGTCTTATAAGACAAAAATTTTGTTCATTTTTAACATTTTGTACATTTGCTTACTCTTGGGAAGCATTGTAAGCATTGACAAGGTTTAGGTTATCCTTTAATTGTATGCCTTGCATCCATCTAGCATCTTCAAAAGGATAATTCTTAAACTTAATAAGATATCGTCGGATAGTCTTACCGCCTCTTAATACCTTGTCTTCATGTCGAAGAATGGACTCGGGCTGCAGCACCTCCTCGTGGTCCTCGATCTCCGGTGGGTCTTCAATAGTTGGTTCTTGAGGTGGCTCTCCTTTGTAAGGCTTTAATAGGCTCACATGAAAAGCATTGTGTATGAGCCAATGATTGGGCAACTTAAGTTGATAGGCCATCTCATTGATTGGCCTAAGAATCTGGAAGGGACCATAATACCTTTTTGCTAGTTTAGCATAGTACTTTTGGTGGCCCGTAGGATTCTTGCCCGTCGTGTGCCTTAATCGAGCCTTGGGAAACTTTAACAAGACCCAATCGTTTTCTTTAAAGGCTTGGGCTCTTCTGTGCTTGTCAGCAGCAGCCTTTTGCCTTTGCTGTGAGATAGAGATAGCATCCTTAATCTTTTGGAAAGATTCTTGTAGGTCTCGGCTATACTCATCTGCAGCGAAGATCTTCCCATGTACCTTAAGTAGCAAGGGACTTTTTGATCTTCCCTCAATTACCTCGAAAGGTGCTTTTCCTGTGGAAGTATGTACAGTGTTATTGTAAGCATACTCTACTAAGGGTAAGTACTTCTCCCATTGGGATCTTTGATCTACTTCCGTTACATAGGCTTTTAGTAGATCAAGAATGGTTAGGTTAGCTATTTCACTTTGGCCATCAGTTTGTGGATGATAGGCCGAAGAGAAGTTTAGCCTTGTTCCTAAATTCTCAAAGAGACCCTTCCAGAAATTACTGGTCATTCTAGGATCTCTATCCGACACTATGGACATTGGCAAGCCATGGTACTTGAAAATTTGTGAAATGAAGAGGGTTGCCATTTGATGGGCTTTGATAGTCTTTTTGACAGGTATAAAATGAGCTTGTTTACTGAACCTGTCTACTATCGTCCATATTCCCGTATTCCCATGGATAGACTTAGGCAATCCAAAGATAAAATCCATGGATATGCTCTCCCAAGGTGAATTAGGGATTGGCAAGGGTTGAAGCAATCCAAGTTGCTTCCCTCTATCAAATTTTGTCTTTTGACATACCACACATTTGGAAACATACTCGTGTATGTTCACTTTCATGGTAGGCCAATAGAAATATGTTTCAATTCCCTTTAGGGTAGACTGAATCCCTCTATGCCCCGCATATGGGGGAGCATGAGATTCATACATTACTTTCTCACGTAGTGAGTTAGTAACGCATAGTCTATTGCCATAGAGAAGATAACCATCTTGTAAAGTAAATGGTTCTTCTTTCTTCCCTAATGCAAGGGCTGAAATCACATCTCTAAAATCGGGATCAATAGCATACTCATCTATCATTGAAGATAGATCATTGTGAGTTGCTATGGAAACCGCATTCACTCTCGGTCGTCTTGAGAGTGCATCGGCTACTTGATTATGCTTGCCAGCAATGTGAGCAATATGAAAATGAAATTGCGAAAGGAAATTTGCCCACCTCATTTGTTTGTCGGAAAGCTTGGTCTGCGTCATGAAGTACTTAAGACTTTGGTGATCCGTTCGCAGAATGAAAGGAGTCCCCAATAAATAGTGCTTCCATGAGTCTAAGGCATGTAGAACTGCAAGGAGTTCTTTTTCGTATATGCCTAGAGCTTGCTCAACAGGGTCGAGCCTTCGACTCTCATAGCCTATGGCGTGCCCTTCTTGGAGCAGAAACAGCCCCAAGGCAATCACCACAAGCATCACATTGGACCTCAAATGGTTTTGAGAGATCCGGTAGTGTAAGCACAGGTTGAGAGATAAGCTTTTCTTTAAGCTTTTCGAAAGCATTGTTCTCCTTAGCAGACCACGTATACCTAACATTTTTCTTTGTTAGGTCATGTAATGGTCCCGCAATTTGTGAGAACTTTTCTATGAAGCGTCTATAGTATGCACACATACCTATAAAGCTTCTTAGTTCATGAAGATTCCTTGGTTTAGGCCATCCTTTTATTACCTCTAACTTGGATGGATCCATTTGGATTCCATCTTGAGAGATAATGTGACCTAAATATTGAATCTCTTGCAAGAAAAATTCACTTTTCTTTCGATTAACATAAAGTTTATTCTCTCTTAAAACTTGAAATATTACCTGGAGGTGTTGCTTGTGTTCCTCCAATGAATTAGAGTAGATGATAATATCATCAAAGAACACTCCAGTGAAGGTTCGATGAGGCCTGAACAGCTTCTCCATCAAGCGGTTGAATGTGGCTGGTGCATTGGTCAAGCCAAAAGGCATGACAATGTATTCGTAAAGACCAAATGTAGTACGAAATGCGGTCTTTACAATGTCTTGATCAACTATCCTTATTTGATGATAGCCACTTTTTAGGTCAATCCTACTGAAGTAGGTCGATCCTTGTAGCTTATCAAATAGGTCTTCTACCCGTGGAACGGGAAACCTATTCTTGATAGTGATCCTATTTAGTGCTCTATAGTCGACACACATACGATATGTGCCGTCTTTCTTTTGCACTAATAGCACAGGTGAGCAAAATGGAGATGAGCTAGGCCTAACCATGCCCTTCTCAACTAACTCATGCACTTGCCGCATAATCTCCTCTTGTTGAGCTTGAGAAACTCTATAAGGAGGTTTGTTAGGCGGTGAACTTCCTGGAAGAAGTTCAATTGCATGGTCGTCATTACCTCGTTTAGGAGGTAGCTCACAAGGGATGTCGTCAATAAAAACATCTTGAAACCCCTTGAGAAAATTGGATAACTCTAATTCCTTTTGGTTGCTTTTATTTTCTTTTGCTAAAGCATTAGGTTCATTTTGAGAATCTTTAACAAAAATCATGTACACGGAAATAGAGCTCTTTATTGACTTGTTGAAAGCTGGTGTATGTACAATGGGGATGGTGTTACCCATCTCCTTAGCATCTATATACATGTCCTTTTCCCTGAACTTAAAGGAGATTCTCCTTTCAGGAAATTTAACATCGGCAGCCAGGCGGTCAAACCATGGTGCCCCTAGGATTACATCCTCATGCTTGAGAGGAGAGATAAAGAAGTCCTCTTTGTCCACATAGCCTTGGACATGAAGCCTCAATTTCCCGATTAAGGGAGTGACTGAAGCTTCTTGCCCCTTGAAGGCACTGTCTGCGGGTAGGATATCTCCCATCTCGTAGGATTGTATGCCTAGCTTGGTGGCTAACTCCATAGATATGAAATTGTGAGTAGAACCAGGGTCAAAGAGAATAAAAGCATCATGTTCTCTTACCTTTCCCCAAGCATGGCATAGAGGAGATCCTTTGTGGTGAGTTTGGTGAATCTCCTCCTCTTGGATTTCAACCAAAGAAGCTCTAGGAGGATCTTGGCGGTTGTTCTTTTGGGGACAAGCGCGGTACGCATGCCCTTGTTCGCCGCACTTGAAACACCGGTTATCCTTACGATAACGCTCAAGCTCTTCAGGAGAGAGTTTATTCTTTCCTTTGTAAACTCCCTTCTCTTTAGCTTTGTTGGAATTGCCCTTAGGAGACTTTTGGACATTGTCCTTCCCCTTAGGCTCATTGGAACCCTTGTTTTCCGGGGGCTTATTATTTCTTTTACCCCCCGTTTGGAAATTGATTCGCGAGGCCACCATAGTATGGTGTATTACCGCCGATATGGTACGTGGCCTTTGGGAGTTGACATACTCCGCCATTTCTTCGGTTAAGCCCGCACAAAATTGTTGCTTTTGCTCTCCAAAATCCAACTTTTTGAAGACAGTGGCTTTGAGTTGTAGGTCCCAAAACTTGTCTACATATTTGTGGATGGATTCATTGGGAGAGAGCTTTAAGCTTCGCCATTCGGTGAGTACTTTGTCTTTGGCATCGGTGGCCAAAAACTGCTTCATAATGGAAGCTCTTAAAGCCTTCCATGTTCGTGGAGCTTCACCGTTGGCTCGTAGGCTAGACCACCATTGTCTGGCGGACTTTTGAAAGTGCATAGCTACATGGCGTAGCTTAGAGGACTCCGTGAAGCCCTCATCTCCAAACGCCGCATCGAATTGCTGGATAAAGGCCAAAACTTTGTCTGTAGCACCGAAGGTGCCATCATAGGTAAGGAAAGAGATGCTCTTCCCTCCCTCTTTGAATTTCTTCAGCTTGGACGACCTCTTCCATGCGGCATAGGATTTCCTATGGCCTCTTCTTTTTGATGGTTCAAAAGTTGCACCATCACTTTCTTCAGAAGGTGAAGAATTTGAAGAAGGTGGAGAAGAGGGTGACCTCTTTCTCGCCTTTTTCTTGTCTTGATCTTTGTCGTCTTCACCATAGCTTTCATAAGAGGAAGAGGATGAAGAAGATGGAGAAGAGGGTGTCCTCTTTCTCGCCTTTTTCTTCTCTTGCTTTTTATCATCCCTCTTTGAATTATGGCGTGGAGAAGAGTGTGATGGTCTTCTCCGCTTTGGTGGTGATGGAGAGCGTTTAGCCCGCCGTCTTCGTGGAGCCATCTCCGCCGAGGTGGCGGGAGACTCGCTTCTTTCTCGTTCCTTCGGTGGAGGCTCTTGAGTTCTCCTTTGGGAAGGAGATGCATCATCAAGAAGTAAATTCTTGAGCCCTTCATATGGATTCTCTTCTTCTTCCCGAATCGGAGAGAGACCTCTTTTGGTAGTCTCACAAGGAGGCTTCCTAGGTG
This sequence comes from Adiantum capillus-veneris, assembly GCF_014529385.1. Classification (NCBI taxonomy): domain Eukaryota; kingdom Viridiplantae; phylum Streptophyta; class Polypodiopsida; order Polypodiales; family Pteridaceae; genus Adiantum; species Adiantum capillus-veneris. The sequence continues at coordinate 76,189,032 of NC_140946.1, forward strand.
TTCTCTCGTCATGGTGATGAGCTTGGAGAATCCCGTGAGCACGGAGCTGCCGTTGCACTTCACTTTGGAGAGATGGATTGCCCATGGCTTGTTGAAGCCTAGAAACAAGATAGTTAACAAGCATTGAAGCATCATTAGTAGCTTGCTCATGAGCAAAATCAAAGTTATCAACATTAATTTCACTCTCTTTACTATTGTCAGCCATTCTAACAACTTTTAGGTGTAAACTTTTTAGGTGTACTTTGGCACTTCAAGCCCTAGTTGCTACTCCTCTTTACCCCTTTAGAAAAAGCACTCAAGCTACTGTACCCGCGGCTCGAATACCATTAATTGCAAGGAATAGAAGAGAGGGTCTTTCGACACCAAAACAGCACCGGCTCCTGTCAAGCTTCTAATAGCTCAATAGTGGTTAAGCCGTAGGCAAGCCCCGTAGGACTCCACTATTAAGACCATAGCTCTCGACGGTGATGCCCCGTTAACTGCACAAAGGCAGGCGCACTGCAAGGCTGAAAAATCCCTATTCTACTTACTCACAGGCAATTAATAATACCAACCATTTGTAGCTAGCTTGAGGACCTCCCTTCTTGAGCAAGAAAAGAGAAACCTTGAGCTCTGATACCAATGTAACATTTAATGGCCTAAAAACTTATGTGTAGCGGAAATTAGCATGAACATAGTGGGCATTTCATTAGAATAGATTCCTAATGAGAATTACAAGAGTGCTTGGGTGGAGAGAGCAACAAAAAGCATAACACCTAGTTAGATAGCATCGACAATACTTTCAAAAGAGAGAGAAATTAAGCTATTGACAACAGTTGAGGACCGGATTTGCATGGAGCCGGTCCCCCCTCCAAAAGGCTTTGTATTATGGTTTCTCCCATCAAGAGAGACATTGTACAATACAATTCTTTGTGTTCCTTCAAGACTAGCTAGTGCAATGAAGATGGAAGCTTCATACACTAAGCAAAACACTTAATCAAACACAACTTGAATTATCCCCGTTCTCAGACCCAAGACCTCACACACCTTCGAAGATGGTGAGAGCTAGCAGGGTATGAGAGTAGATTGAGAGGAAGAAGGAGTATCTTACGAGAAAGATGTACATCTCCTCACATAATCACTCATATTAGCATAGCTTAGCTTAGTAATTAGCTTGGTAGAGAGATGAGCATGCATTGAAGCTTGGCTCTTGGTTGGATTTGCATCCACATGCCAAGAGAGTGTTGATGTAGGCTTCTATCTCACAAGCTTGGAGTAGGTGATGAGCTCTCCATTAAAGCTTGGGAGGAGATAGAGTATTCTTCCTTCACACATGGTCAAGTGTGAGTGTGTGTGTGTCAATGCCAAGCAAAAATCAGCCCCCTCTCTCTCTTGGGCGAGCCCTAGCTGCTAATTAGGTCTGGCTTTTGCCTCATTGGACCTCCCCAGGTCAAGCCAATAGGAATTAAGCAGCATAAGTGATAGCCTTCTGACATGTGTCCCCCTTTCCCCTTTTGTGAGAGCTTTAGGTAATTAAATAATTAAACTAAACTCTCATTGGACCCCTTTGCCTCCTGGCCAATAGGAATCAGGCAAGCCATGGGGCTTCTGAATGCTCATTGGACCCCTTGGGAGACTGCCCAATAGTCTTCTAGGAGACTTAATTCTCATTGGTTTCTTTTATTAAATGTTTTTAAATTAATTAAACTACATTTACTCTAGCTTAATTCTCATTGGTCCACTTCAAGGGTCTTCCAATAGGAATTGGGCACACCTTGTGGGCATCTGGCCTAGGGAGCTGACATGTGTCCCTCATTCCCTTTGTGTAAAGGGAGCCTGTGTGTGTGTGTGTGGCTTTCTCTCTCATCCCCTACCTTTGGGGCTCGCCCCCTCCCATGTAGGGATGTGCAAAGACTTTTAGGGCACACACATAGCATCCAATTTTCCCTAGGGTTGACCTTTGGACACAACCTTTGAATTTTGGAACCTTAGCATTTTGGAAGTCTTAATGGGCTGAACCTTAGGGTCTTTTTGGCCCATTGTTTCACATGGCTCTTTTGCAGATGGCCCCCCCTTTGGATCCCTATTTTCCCTCCTTTGGATCCCTACTGTGGCCGGTCTGCTAGCTTTACCAATATTCTAGCTTTTTCTCCCTTGGCACTTCCCCACATTAAATGATCAGTTTAATATGAGAAAATCATTTAGGAGAATTAGATATTGATTATTATGACAAAGTACCTGTCATGCAAGGTGAGTGCTTGGGAGAAACAAAGGAAGAGTGCCTAATGTAAGTGCCAATTATGGGACACTCTATATGCTTATGAGAAGTTTTCAAACAAAAGCATGTAGTGTAAAAGATGGAGTTGATGGGTGCTTCAAGGAACAAATGTAGCACATGTGACATCAAAGGACGTCTCAATAGCTTGCACGTTTCCAAGAAGGGTTTTCGATGTAGAAGATTCTCCACTCATTCCTCACTATGCGTAGTGCGTGAGTGTCTTTTGGACTCTCTTCTTCACTTTACCAAACTTAAATACATAGACTTGGACTCTTATGCTCACCTATACCAACATGAGCGACACAACATAAATATGCTCAACTCCTCCACCTTGAGTAGTACCTAGAATAGCTAAGACTCTTAGACCACAGAGAATATTACTTGAAGCTTTGGGACTAATGCCTTGCTCATTTAGTGGCTCAGCTGCCCGACTCTTGACTTTTATGCCATGTATTTTTAATGGAGACTTGGACTTACCTGTTCATGGCCTGAAACCCAATGCCATAAGTTCTTGAGATTAAGGCCTCTATCATTGCTTTGGTCTTTGGATGCCACCATTTTGTCGAGTAGGTTGGCATATTTTGGCTCCTCTTGACTTGCTTGTTGTATGTTGATACTTCTTTGTAAAACAAGTCCTTTAGCTCTGATAGGGCTTGATGTAGCCTTTGCATTAATTTCCATGAGAAGCGATTGTCAAGATGTGTGGGTTCTCTGCGATTGAGTTTCCACTAGCAGTTTTGGAACCCATCTTGATTTTGGTCCTTGTGTGACCGTCTTTGGCATTTTATCTTCTTCTATAATTTGATGGACACTAGGCTTTGGTATCCAAACCTGATGATTTCCGTTGTAAAAGCCTTGATTTTGTAATTGATGACAAGGTATCCATCTGTAGATTGCAGCAGCCTTGGTTGTAATTGGTCTCCATTGGCTCTTTGTTGTTGTTGATTGTTTTTGTGTGGGGTCCTTTGCTACTTGGTTGGTCTTAGTGGCTCTAGGTTGAGCAACTACTTTGGGTAACCATATTTGGGTGTTACCTTCATAGAATCCTTGTGCTTCGAGTAGCTTAACTGGAATCATTCGCTGATTCACCTATTTGCGTTGGGTAATTTGACTAGCGAGTGACTTTGGTACCCAAACTTGTCGCATTGCCCGCTTGGAAGGTCTTTTTGTTTGCCTTTTGTTGGTGTTCTTTCGCTTGCCTGAGTATTTTGTATTCTGTTGATAGCGCGTCTTGTTCCTTGTAGAACTTGTTGATTGAGGTGGGTAGGTATAGGCTGTTACTTTAGGCTTTTTGGCCCACACATTAGCGTTTCCTTGGAAGTAGCCCTGAGCAATGATTGACTCATTTGATGCTATCCACCCTGTCACCTTTTGTTGTTGTGGTTGAACTCGTGTTTCATGTATCCAAATTGGGTCTTTGACTTGGATGTGCTCTTTGGATACCAACACTTGGTTGACATTCTTCGGCTTCTGCTGGATGCTTTTTTGTGATGGAACCTTTGGTTGATAGACTTTTTGCTTTGGTTTCCATTGCGTTGTTGATGGTGTGGCTCTTGATGTAGAGGCTTCGTGGGAAATTTGATGGAATCTCGTTGAAGGTAAAGCCGTCTGGCGAGGTTGATATACTTCAATGTTTACCTTTTCTTTACCTTTTTCCGCGATGGTTGGCGATTTCTTCTCTGCATGGATTTGAGAAGCTTCATGGAGTCTTACCATTGTTGTTGTTGAAGCTTTTGATTGTTGTCAAAAGAAGAGGTTCCTCCAGCTTTCTGTCAGGACCAGACTCTCTTTGATAAATATGGGAGTTGATTATGTGGAAAGTATCTTTATACTCCCCGGTACTCAATTTGAGTACAGCTTCTGCCACTCCAAAACTAGGAATCGGCATTTTTGAACTTGTGTAAATTGTTTCTTCTAGCTCATTGATTGGTGGCTTTCCCATCATGATCCACTTTCCATAAGTCATTAGATTTTTTGTCGCTTTTGGATCTATCACAGCTAAACATGTGATTTTGAGTCCTGTTTCTCCGCGTGTGCTGAATTTGATCGCCGTAGGAGACAATCGATCTTCTTCTCTGTCCCTGTTCTTGTCTTGATCTTGTGCTTGTTGAAGATTTGTCGTTGAATTTAGAATCTTTTCTCCTTCATTTGCTTTCATTTGCACTTTTTTTGGAGTCTGCTTCTTTGAAATAGCTTTTGTCGATTCTTCAGGTATGTCAATGATGACATATTCTCATTGTTGCTATGTTTTCTTCATGTGCACTTTGGCATCATGCTCCATGACGTAGCTATCTGTTTCACCTTTTTTGCCTTCACACTTACAAATCTCGTTAGCTTCCTTCAACACCTTTATCGTAAATACGGGAGTTATATCATACCCTTCCTCATCACAAAATTTAGTTGGAGTCACCTCATTCACACACACATCAAGAGTCGCCAGTATTTGATCCCATCCAAAGGGTTCAAATAATTGCTCTGGAAAGGGTTCCGGTATGTAAGATTCATCGTTCATTGATCTTTCTAGGATGCAATCCTCCTTCACTGAGCTTCCACACTTCGAAACACCACACATCCAAAGTTCTTGTTTGGTTTGTAGCCACAGAGGTATCTCTTTCCCATTGGCTATAGTAGAGTCAATCTCTTCTAAAGGAGTTCTATTCACATCTCTATAGCTATGGTCTTTTATGCTTATTTTTGTGGTGATCTTTTTATGTCTCAAGTAGATATAGTCATAGCCCCAAACTTGAACCATCTTAAGTTGACGCATGAAAGGTCTTCCTAAAATGATATCAAAATTGTTCCCTTTTCCAAAATATACTATTGCAAATGTATGTTCATATTCAATTCCACAAGAAGTCACAATAATTTGCTCTAAGATACCCAGAGGTTTTTCCTTGTATCCATTTTCAAGTTGCAGCTTCATTCTAGTTTTCCTCAGCGCTGGTCTACCCCATTTTTCCCAAATGTCTTTTGTGGCTATGGATACTCCAGCCCCACTATCAAGTATAGCCAATGTTTTAACTCCTTTGTATTCCACAGGTAAGGTGGTGTTTCCTTCTTCTCCTTCGCAATATTCCCCCACCTTGTTTATTGGCACAGGTTTAGTGTTTGCACTTTCTTGCTGAGTTTTGTTTGATTGTTCATTTGAGGGTAGATCTTGAAGAGGTATCTTTAATCCCATCTTCCCCAAATTGTTGCCTACTTCATCCCATACATGTGGTCTAATCTTAAGCACTTCAGATAGAGTAACGATGCACTGTATTGGAGCTCACATCAACTCTTGCATACTCTTTGTATCCATCATCTTGGATATGGATTTCCTCTGAGATGGCACCACTCTAGTCTCTGAGTCTGCCTCATGTTCTCCTATGTATGAGGGTAAGGTCTTCAAGGGCTCTGGTTTTCTTTCAATTGAAACTTCCGTCCCTACATCTCCATTTAGAGATTGAATGTCTCCCTGATAGACTTCATGCCCTGTATTGACCTCAGTTATGGGTGCAGATTGGAAAGTCGCACTTCCATATTTTGCACTTCTAATTGCTTCCCACAATTCATTTGGCCATGGCTCATCTATCTCTGGGATAGGTGCCATAAATTGTGATCTTGACCTTGCATCATTAGTGGTGTTGGCCACGACTTGATTATCTAGTTGAATTTCTAGGTTGTTGGTTTCTTGTGTTGCACTCTTTGCTTGCACATCCTTTTGTGATTCTAGCTCAATGTTACTTTGAGTTAATGTTTCAACAACCTTTGCCTTAGGCATTTCAAATCCAAAACTTTTTGGTTTTGTTTCTGGAGGTGGAATTGGTGCTTCAGGCTCCATCATTGCCTGTGCATTTTTTACCAATTCCTTACACATTTTCAACCTCTCAGTCTCTACCTCAGCATGAGGATATTTCATCCCTCGTTGCTCTAGGGTTTGGTTGGGTTTCAATCTAGCCTCATATGCTTCCAGTGCAGCATCTAATGGCTCTAGGACTTTGTCTACCAACACAGATCCTCCGGAAGACGCCTTCCTTGGTTTCTTATCGTTCACCACCATTTTGTTTTCCCGTTCTTGTTTTAACTGCTCCTTTGTCTCTTGTAATTCTGTTTGTAGTGCAATTTGATTTGTAATTGTTTTTGCTTTCATTTTGTCTCTTTTGGCTTTCCAGGATTTTCTCCCACTCTTCACTGACACACTAGTTGTTTTCCCTTGTTTGGGTTGTTGATCTTTCTCCTCATTAGCTTGGTCCTCAGCATTTTCTTTTGCTTGGGCTCTAGTCACTACCTTCACAGGAATTTTGGGTTCTGCCTCTGATCCACTTTGAGAAGGTAACACTCCCACAACATTCATTGTTGTTTTCCACTGTTTGTTTGGGTGTTTTGGACAATTAGGAACAACGTGTGTAATGGCACACTCCAAACAATATCCAATTATCTCTACACGAGAACAATTCTTGGCCCATTGATTACCTCCACACTTGTAGAATGGTCCATCTTGTTGAGTCACTGGTGGCACAATTGATGGTTGTTCTTGCTTAGCCAGAATGGTCTCTAGTCTACGCTCTTGATTGGCTATGAACATCAGAGTGTCCTCATTCAATGAATAGAGTTTTCTCATAGGTTCTTGCCCTAGCCTAGGTTGTGATACCTCAGCCCTTTGTAAAGCCCTTGATACAACCCTATTTTGAAATAATGGATGATTAGGTAATGGCATTTGTTTTTCTATTTTATGTCCAAATAGTATCCCCCTCATGTAGGTTTGATTATAGTAGCACTCACTCATCTCATGATTGGTCCATTTTTGCTCAATGGCACACCATTTTATTTGTTGTGCTACTTGCGCTGCTAGCTCATCTATGTTGGTCATTAATTGAGACATAACCACTGGCTTTGTGTTGGTTTCACTAGATGCTAAAGGAGCATTATCCATAGTGATCTTTGTATCACCAATTTCCTCGCCATAGGCTTTACAATTGTCAACTAGGTATAACGCTTCTCTCGTGACTTGTTCAAAGGAAGTACATCCTTTTAAGTGCAAATATTTCTTGAGAGTTTCATTTTTCAAACCCTCTATGAAGAGAATTGATAATCTTTCATCCTGTGGTAACTCGCGTTCCGGACATCTCTCTATATATTTTTTGAAACGTAGCGATGCTTCCTTCACTCTCTCATCTTCTTTTTGCTTCAAACCCTCTATGAAGAGAATTGATAATCTTTCATCCTGTGGTAACTCGCGTTCTGGACATCTCTCTATATATTGTTTGAAACGTAGCGATGCTTCCTTCACTCTCTCATCTTCTTTTTGCTTGAATGCATAGATTTGGGACACTGTGTTATGCTTGATTCCCCTTTTAGAGAACTCCACAACAAATTCTTGCAACAATTGTTCAACATTTGAGAAGGCATTTTTGTCCAACGGTTGGAACCAATTCAATGCTATCCCTTCCAAGGTTAAGCCAAATCCCTCATACTGTGTATGAAAATAAAATACTTGTTCGGCTCTTAACACTTGTTTGAACAAGGATGCATGTACGTAAGGATCCCTTAATCCATCATACTTCTCCTTGACACATTTGGCCAATTGATATGGTCTCATTGGTTCTGGTTCAACCATGTATCTTAGCGTGTTGGGGTCTCTCACAAAGACATCCCTCGTTCCTTCTTCTCGTCTTGGAGCAAATCCTGGTGGAATCCCCTTTGAGACATGTTTTGGAAATGTTGATGGATTTGTAAGTCTAATTGGTGGTCTCTTGGTTCCACTCAATGAGGTAGGAGCTACACTCCCGTGAATAGCTATTTTGGATGTTTGAGGTCCATTTGATCGCATAGTTTCTTACAAATCAGTCTCAAAAAGCCCTGGTACGCTTACACTCGGTTGAAAGTAGTAAGCAGGGATTGGAGTACCCATGTATGTATATCTTTCTAGCTCAATTGGTCTGATAAGTTTGTACTCTCATCCATACTTATCTACCATTAGAACTTGCACTCCATGGTCATCTGTGTATGTGAAGGCATAGAGGTTCTTGTAGTCTGTCAACTCTTCAATGATGGAATTTAAACATCTATAGAAGTTGTTTTGATCCCCAATAGGTAACCTATAAAGACCATCATAAGTGTAATCCGTTAGAACTCTTGTAGCTTCATTGGTTTTGATGAACCTCACGTTGGGTTTGTTGATTAGAGGATGCTTCTCGTCTAAGTCTTCATCAATTTTCACTTTTGCTCTTCCAAACTCTCACATTTTAGTTGATTGCTTTGGCTTCCAGTGAGCTACACGATCACTTGACAAATATCCATAAGCCATGCCTTGAGGTTTGGCTTGATATGATTGATAAGCCTCATGGTCTTGTCTCAACCCTCTTGTTATAGGTGTTGCAATATTTCTGCCTGTTTGTGTAGGTGGCATAGCTATGAGTTGAGTGGGAAACCCTAATGATGGATCAGTTGTCATGTTTAAGCCTCACTCAATACTCTCAAGATGATCCTTGATAAGAACACCTTGGCTTAGTGCACACAATCCCTTTTTGCCCCTGGTCAGGTCTCTAAAAAATCAGGAATTTGTGACTTTTTGGTCTCTGGAAACTGGTCTTGGGGTACCCTAAAAGTTTGGATTTAGGAAACCTAGAAAAATTCAGCTCTAAAAACTAAGCTCTAAAACCAAAGTGTGCTATTTCCCGCAAGCTTTCTTCCTAGCTATACCTGACTCAATTTGGAGTTGTCTATCAAAAGTTAGAGCACTTTTAGTGAACTGCACTTGAAACGGCACTCAAAACAGTTTCAGGATCAGGACACAAAGAGATTTTGTGCTTGTATCTTGGCTTTCAGAGGGTATTTTTCACTCAAACTTGAGATTTGGGATGTACTCAAGTAGGTCTACAAACTTATGAAGTCAGATACCCCCACTATGTAGAGGTACACCGATCGCGATCGTTGACCCCATGTCACAGATTTGGAAGATTTTTGCACAGTAGCTAGCCCTTGATGTCTTTATACCAAGTGTCTTTGTATTTTTGAATTTGGAGATGTTTTGATCAATGAAAACCCAATTCCCAGGTGGTTTTGCAGTTACTGGCCTGATTGTGTAACTGGGACTTTTGACCACTTTCTTTTTCTTTTTTGACCTTGCTTCTTTTGGAAAATATGTTGCACTAGATGTCACCTACCTACTCAAAACATTTCAATCCAAAATATCACTGGGGTACACCGATCGCGATCGTAGTTCCAGCTCCTTTTTGCATGAAATTTTAGGAGTTGATAGACATGGGTATGTTTAGTCTGTTCCCAAACCCACTTTGCATTTGGATCACAAAAACTTGAATTTTCTCAAAATTTTGGTATGAAGGATCAGTGATCATTGTTTGCCCTATTTGACCAACTGTCTTTTGGTTTTTTGACCCTCGTTCTTTTGAGAAAGTTGTTTGTCTAGCTATCAGCTACCTACTCACCAAGTCTCAATTCAAAATGTCACTATGGTACACCGATCGCGATCGTACTTTGGAGCCCAAATTGGATGAAACTTGTGGATATGGTAGACAATGATGTGTACAGTCTACTCCCCAAATCTTTTTGAATTTGGACAAGAAAAAGTCAAGTTTTCACCAGATCTTGGTCTGCTGCAGTGGTTTTCTGTCTGTCTGCTGTTTTTGGCTATTTTGGTCACTTTTGAATTTTGAAAACTCCTCATATCTTATATAACCTAGGTGTATGTGTGGGTAAAGTCTGGTCAAAATCTGGCACTGAGGTACACCGATCGCAATCGTAGTTTGGAGCCCAAATCGGACCAATTTTCACCAGCTTGTTCACTAGGCTATTATAAGACTACCTGCGAGGCACTTTTGTATTATAAGACTACCTGCAAAACACTTTTGTACTTGGACTGAAAAAAGTCAAGAATTTGCAGTTTCTTAGTCTGAAGTGCCTGATTTTTCTGAATCTGTCAATTTGACTTGATTTTGGTGTTTGTTTTGGGATTTGAAAGCTATCTAGGGTTGTCCTATGTAGAGGCTATCCCTCTGTATGGTTTCTTCCCAGTCTTGATGTGTTTTGGTCTTCTGAACGTCAATTTCTCAGTTTAGCAGTTTTTGACTTGGATCTGTATTCAGATGGTTTGACAAGTATTTTGAGGTTTCTGGCTCTAGGTCCTTTAGACTTTTATGTTTGTATACACCTGAGGATCCCACATATGAAATCTGGTCAAAATCTGGCACTTAGGTACACCGATCGCGATCGTAGTTTTGAGCCCAAATTAGACCAAATTTGGCATGCTTGTAGACACTGATGTTGTAAGGCTATCCCCCAAGTCTTTTTGCATTTGGATCACCAAAAGTCAAGATTTTGCACTTTCTAGGTCTGTCAGGCTAGTTTTACCCAAGTGGCTTGATTTTCTTGTTTTTTGATGTTTTTGGGTGCGGTTGTTTTAGACAAACTTGTTCAGAATCTTATTAGGAAGGCACATGTCAAATCTTGTACAATTCTGGCACTGAGGTACACCGATCGCGATCGTAGTACCTAGGCCACATCTGATGAAATTTTACAGGCTCTCTCTGACAAGTATTTCCCAGTGTTTGGTGCTACCACTTTGTGATTTGAATCAATTTCAGCTCTGTTTGGTCAGATTTTCAAAATTTCAGAGTCTTATGGCCCTTTTGCCAAAGTTATGGTTTTCTGGTGTTTTTGGCTTCGACTTTTGCCCCAAATTTGACTGGAATGTGATTTACTTATCCTACTCCTAAGTACAAAAATGAAAGAACATAAGAAAATGAATCAAACAAAACAAACAGGATAAAAAATGGATGATGGATCAATACTCAATCAATAGAAAGAAATTTGAAGAGAAAAAATTCTTAAAGCAAACTCACTCACAACTCCCTATATCTCTCAAGAGTAGATCTAGCCAGTCCACCAACCCTAGACTCTACTAAGCACTAAACCCCTGTCTAGATGCTTCACACAAATGTAAATGGGATGGAAATTATCTTTTGAAATAATAAGAAAACTCTGAATACGCACTCGGTCACTCATCACCTAAGATTCATTCCCCGGCAACGGCGCCAATGTTTGCGGGGAATACGCATATAAACACTCAAAACAACGATTTAAGGCCTAAACGGATGCGTTTGAAACCTTCACCGAATCTTGAATGCTTACACTTGAATGAAAGAGCAGAGTAAGAGGAACACAATGCAAGAAACAAAACTGAATTTGGATTACCGTAGCCACAGAAGCGATGATTACAAGTTGGAGCAAAGAGGCAGCTCTCTGTGCGTAACTCAATAGTCACTTATCTTCAAAAAAATAATCTCCCTTTCCCACTAACCTTAATGTATTATATACCTAGGGCTTTCGAAAGTGGCCGGCGGCCAACTTCTTTACATACGTCATTGAAAAAATTACATCTTTGACTTAGACTTGACATAGATGATTGGCATTAGGCTGATGTATTAAACATCGAAAAAATAATGTGACCACATCAAAACTTTAGCCGGCTGACCCAACGGGTGCCTTGGCTAGGTGGGCACTTGTATGTTGTTATCACATTAGAAAATTTCGGAGGTCATTTGGAGGGCCTTGTAAGAAATTGTATTTCTCTCTCTAAAAACTTTTTTTAAAATGCACTTGCACCTTGTGAGTACGTCCAAAAGGACAACCAGACACTCTGAAAAGTAGATTTATATTCCCAATCGTCCTTGAAAACGGTCACTTTTTTATTTAATGCGAGCGTCTTTTTCAAGAGGCAGGTGCGGCGCATTCAATGCAGCTTACGTCATCACTGAAAATTGAAAAGTCACAAACTGTAAAATAGTGATAGATTTTGAGGATTTTGACACCACCAATGCATCCGGAACGCCAAAATACCTTAAAAACGAATGTCTACTTGTCTCATTCCGACATCCGGAGAGGCAAAAAATGTCAAAAAACCCCCAAAAATGGGCTTTTTACTAAAGGCGCGCGAGGAGGCATTCTAAAATTTTAGAATGCCCCTCTACGCGCCGTTAGTACAAAGCCCATTTTTGGGGGGTTTTGGACACTTATCTTTCCAAAAAGCCCCTTTTTAGAGGTTTTTGGACATTTTCCTCTCAAAAAGCTCCCTAAAAAAAAGAAAAAAAGGCCTTTTTACTAACGGCACACGAAGAGGCATTCCAAAATTTTGGAATGCCCCCTCACGCGCCATTAGTACAAAGCTTTTTTTAGTGATTTTTGGACACTTATCTTTCCAAAAAGCCCCTTTTTAGAGGTTTTTGGACATTTTCCTCTCAAAAAGCTCCCTAAAAAGAGGAAAAAAGCACCTTTTTACTAACGGCGCGCGAGGAGGCATTCCAAAATTTTGGAATGCCCCCTCGCGCGCCATTAGTACAAAGCTCTTTTTAGTGATTTTTGGACACTTATCTTTCCAAAAAGCCCCTTTTTAGAGGTTTTTGGACATTTTCCTCTCAAAAAGCTCCCTAAAAAGAGGAAAAAAAAGCCTTTTTACTAACGGCGCGCGAGGAGGCATTCCAAAGTTTTGAAATGCCCCCTCGCGCGCCGTTAGTAAAATTTTCTTTTAGGGGTGTTTGACATTTTTGGCCTCTTTGGATGTCTAAGCGAGGCAATTGGACATTCATTTTTAGGAGATATGTGTGTTCCGGACGCATTGGCAGTATCAAAAGTTTCAAAATCTTCCACCACTTGATAGTTTTGTGACTTTTTGAGTTCTAGTGATGACGTATCCCGTATCAAATGCACCGCACCTACCTTCTGAAAAAGGTGCTCGCATTAAATAAAAGAGAGTGCTCGTCTTCAAGGACCACTAGATTATTAAATGAGGAGAGGGACACCTTTTATATTTTTGTTAATATCAATCTATTTTTCTACGTAACGTAGGCTCTTCTCTCATTGGAGGAGCTTATTTTCCTCTCTCTACCAAAAGGCCCTCCAAAAGACCTCCGAAATCTCCTAATGCCTCCAAACAAAGTGATGTACCACATAGTCGCCAACAACACCTGGTTGGCCACTACTACTCTACCAACCAAAGAAAGTCGTGCTGAGCTCCAATGTAACAACTTCCTCCTGATAGACAGGAGGATTGGAGCAGTCTACTGCTCGAGAGACAAGTCCAAACCAACCTGACAGCCCAAGCACCGAACTGCAGTCCCTGGGGGAATCCACCTAAAACCCTCTCCTTGCATCCAATCGGGCATAGGAGCACTACCAATCGAGAAAGCCACTGTCTTTCTCTAGTTGATCAATGCGCCCGATGCACAACAGAAGGTCTCCAGAGCCTGCTTACACCTGTGAAGGTTGGCCTCTCAGCCATCTAAGTACAAGGCTGAGTTGTCGGCAAACTCAACGTCCAGTAGCTCATCTCCCTAAATAGGGAGTGCTAAGCCCCGTAGACCAACCTACTATGACACCAAAAACCTACTCATCGCCTCCGCATAGAACAAAAAGAGGAAGGGGGCAAGAGGACATCCATGTCTGATCAAACGTGTGAGCATGAAGCGATGACCTCTACCTCCTGCCAAAAGTACCTAACTGTGACCCTGTTTGTATAAAGCTGACACCCCTCTAATCCAAGCATCTAAGAAGCCCATCCTGTGTAGAGTTCCCTTTAGAAAGTCCCAGTCAACTCTGTCATATGCCTTCTCAAAATCAAGAAGAAGAATCACTAGGTCCTCACCACGGAGACATGCTAGGGCAGAAGCCTCCCAAAAGGTAAAGATGTTGTCAAGGATACTGCGTTCCTTGACAAAACATGTCTGAGTCCCATGTATAAGGCTCTTTAGAAGTGGATAAATCCTCAAACTCAGAGCCTTGGCAAGAATTTTGTAGGCTGAGTTGAGGATGGTGATGGGGCGCCACTGTCGAATCTCATCCAAGGAGCCACCCTCCTTGGGAATGAGGTAGATCAAGCCCTCACTCATGCTGTCAAGCATCACTCCTGTGTGCAAAATGTACTGAAAAGCATTGCAGACATCTGGGCCAAGCAGGTCCCAGTACTCTAAGAAAAAACTGGGAGTCAGCCCATCCTCACGTGGACAACTACCACGGGGGAGGGCCCTAAGAGCTATGTGAAGCTCCTCAAGCTGAGTGGCAACTCAAGCCTCTGACGCATCTCCTCAGTCACAAGACAAGGCATTTGTGCCCAAAATTGCTCCCCACATGCATCCTGTCGCTCTGATTGGGGCTCTGCAGACAGTAGCTCACGATAAAAGACAGTAGCAACTGCACACATATCCTCGGGCTCAGAAGCAAATGACCCGTCAGGCCTCCTCAATTGACTGACCTTGGCATGTGAATGCCAAGGTCACATTGCCTCAAAGAAAGCACCAGTCACTCTGTCGCCCACCTGTGTCCACTGAGATGCCTGTCGACGGTGGAAACAAAACTCATGTCGCCTCTCCTCTGTGCTAACAAGCTCCCGTTGAGCCTCCTCCAACCAAGGACTGTCTGGATGTTGCTCCTGCATCCTCTATAATGAAGCAATGCCTTGTCTGAGACGCTCCTCCTCCTCTCTCGCTGCAGCCCGCCGGCGAGCCAAAGACTCTTGGAGAAAGAAATGGCTAATCTGAGCTAGTCCTAAGGCCACTCTATCAGCAGAAGAATCCTGCCTGTCCAAGCTCTCTGTCCAAAGAGCCTCTACTCACTCTCTGAGTGCAGAGTCCAACAAGACCCTCTCTGGGATACAAAGCATCGTGCTCCCTCTCCTCTGCCTGTCTGCCACTGTGAGGATCATTAGTGCAAGGTCCAAGAAGGAGGTCCCTGCCAAAATGCCAATTGTCCCTCCCAAGTCACTGAAATGGTCACTAGTGTAGAAGCAATTTATCCACGATAGATTCACTCCTCCCACTTTGCGGTCCGAACTAGAGTGTTGTCAAACATCTGAGACCCTCAGAGTCATACAAAACCTCTCCCAAGCTGCCACCTCAACTCCATGCACGGTAGCATGGCTACCACCAATCCTGTCAGAAGGGTCCTCCAACATGTTGAAGTCCCCTCCTATGCACCAGTGTTCTGCCTGCAACACACACTCAACTATCTATGAACAAAACTCTGCTCGATCTCTTGCCACATTG
Organism: Adiantum capillus-veneris; assembly: GCF_014529385.1. NCBI lineage: Eukaryota > Viridiplantae > Streptophyta > Polypodiopsida > Polypodiales > Pteridaceae > Adiantum > Adiantum capillus-veneris. The sequence goes on from NC_140946.1 coordinate 76,204,326, forward strand.
GGCGCATAGATGTTTAGGAAGCCCACTAGGCAACCCTGAACCTGCATAGTAATCCACTGAGCTCTGCCTGACACAATAATCCCTCTTCCCGCAATGGCCTGCTGCAAAGAGTCCGCAATAGTCATACATACCCCACCATGGATGCCTCCAGGTCCAAAAGCAGCTGACCAAAAAGTATCATATCGTCCACACAAGAGCTGACCACAATGTCTAATGCGGCTCTCACACAGATGGTTCTCCTGAAGCATAAGGAGATCAATCTCTCACACAGATGGTTCTCCTGAATCATAAGGATATCAAGCATAAGGAGATCAATCTCTCCTCCCACAAGGCAGCGCTGAAGCTCCTGACGTAGTCAGCCCCGCTGACGCTGAAACCGGGGCCCACCTAGTCCCTGCACGTTCCATGAGATGATCCTCATGGGGAGCGAGAGAGAATAGATGCTGCCGTAGTAGCTAGACGGGCTATCTTCGAGGCTGGCTTGGATGGGAGTAATCCGCATCCGAGCGTCCTCTAGATAGGTGTGACTGCAACGAGTGCCTAGCCCAAGCCCAAGCATAGCGAGCCGTACGTAAAGCAACCTCCTCTATCCAGGAGTCCTCATGAATGTGTACATAGCATGGAAAGCACTGTGTATTGGCAAAGAAGTAAACCACAATGTTTCTACATCCTGCTCTATCTGGAGGTGTCACCGCAAACTTGGTCAATGGCCACAAAGTCTGAAGCATGTCTGTAACTCCTAGTTCTCCCATGTGGTGAGAGAACTCTAGGACTTGTGTGTGCAACCATCCCAACACTGAGTCGAGAGTCCACTCAGTCTAGTCCCTACAGCAAAGGGGAAAGGAGAATCCAACTGCTGAGTCCAAGGCCTCTGTCCCCCTAGCTGCAAGGAACAGAACATGGACCCTAAAGCAGGCAACCCATTGTAAGACCTAGGGTAACTGAACCTGGGATCCTCCTCCCTACCACCCCTTATATAGGCTAGCTCCTAGCACTTGCCCCAAGCAGATCCCCAGTCCGCACTGGTCCAGCCGGCCCTTGGCCTAGGTCCCTGACCCCCTAGGTTGGGCCTTGCCCCGTAGGACCCTTGTCCTGACATTACTCCCCCCTTAAGGAAGAGTTTTCGTCCTCGAAAACACAAGTAGTAATATCTTCTTAAGAATACTAATGTTCTCTTTATTGACGTCCCATAAGTGAGCCAGTTGTCTGTATGACCAATAATGGGTGCAGTGAGGAGGTTCAATGAAACCAAGAGCAATATCTTGATTTTCAACATTGTTGTCCGTTTGCAACCACTTGGGTCTAAATGGTAACTCCATTTATAACTCACTTGAGTGCTGTAAAGGAGTAACCACAACTAAGAGTTTGTCCAAAGACATAACCATTTTTCAGATCTTTTGAAGGTACTGGAATAATGCAAGGAAACCTTGGCGTAACTTTCCATGCAGTTGTGAGCCAGATTTCCTACTCGCCTGAGTATCTTAAAAAGTCCGTAGATAGGGAATTTCCTCGTGTTGCATTTCTGAATATTTTGGAACACAAAGAACTACATGTTCTTCATCCCTAATGAAGGTTACTTGCCGACATACTTTGTCAGCACACCTGGTAAGTCCTTGACGTATGAAAGTATTGACACAAGAGGTGTTCAAAGTGGAAAATCGTACTTAAGCAAATTCTAGAATAGGGAGAAATCATCTATTCAGAAATGCGTTGTGCTAACGTATGCTCTTAGCAGATCCTTTAGCACAAGATTACTCTTTGTAATATGCCTATCCCCTTGGATAAGTGATAGTACTGAGGTGTGTTTTCCTCACGGTTTACAGACAGTCGTCCCAGATGACTGAAAAACGGGGAATCACAGTAGTGTATAAGATTGGTGAGGAATCAACAATGTCCGAAATAACCATCATGGTTAACTTGAAAAAATCCACAAATGCCCAAACCGAGCCATGACCTCTATTGGTGATTAGTAGACCCAAAAGTAATCTCATAGAGATAGTGCACATAGACTGCAAAAATGCTTCATAAGCAACAACCTGAGGAATATGCATGCCATTCCAAATCAGCCTTTGCTAAACACTAGGGCCCATAACACCTAGTGTGCATGCATTTAGGAAAAACCAACCCGAACCTGTATATCCATTGAGGCGGTCCGGGGCGGGCAACACGAGAGGCGACCTCTAAACACTCCTCAAGGCTCCCGTGCTGCTCAATTGGGGCTGGGGCAACCACAAGCACAACACAACAACAAACCCACAGCCAAACCCCAACAAGATAGAGGCACCACCTAGTTATGGTATGTGAACTAGGACGCAAGAGAGATTTTGGCACAACCAAGAAGATGCACCACACAACACACACAAGCAACCTCACACCAAGACACACATGAAACGGACCAGAGAGAGCTAGAGCAAAGGGAAGAGAGAGAGGAAAGGATCTTGCGTAATACCTTATTTGTGACTTGCAAATGGAGATGGTTCGTTATGATGCTATCCTAGAACTTGTACAAAACTCACTCAATGCTTAGTGATTGCTAAACATTGCCAAAACACACACACACACTGTCTTAGGGTGTGGGAGACCTCTCACCACAATACCCTCTTACAATGGACAAAAAAATGGCAATGAAAAACACACTAAAACACTTTCTAAAATCAAGATCAACCGATAAAAACTCAAAATACACAAGTCACCTTGAATTCACCAAACCATATTGCACAAATGGAAGGACGAAGATTTGAACGTCGAATCACGCCTTTGATGCACCAAACCTCAATTTATTGATGATGAAGGAGTATATATAATAGTGGTTTTGAGATTTGTGGAACTCACGCTCTCTCACTTACAATGTGTAGCTTGAAGGCTTCTATCACACCAAGAGTGAAGCTCACAAGTGGTTGCTACACCTAAGTCTCTCCTCATGCATAGAGTGTTGGGGTGCTATGTGAGATATTGGAGGTTGTTTTACAAGAAGGAGAGGGGCCTATTTATAGGTTGGAGACCCCTCATTAAGATTATTGGAAATCCTAATTTACAAGCTAACAAATCAGGATTATGATTTTTTTGAATATCAAAACATTGTGGGCCTTCTTTGTTTGCTTGAGTCATGGATGTGGGCTCAAAAGAGAGCATTATTGATGGTAGATAAGGTGAAAGTAAGTAAGGAGAGAGAGAGAGAGAGAGAGAGAGAGAGAGAGAGAGAGAGAGAGAGAGAGAGTTACTTTGTACATGTCTTGAGGTGAGGTGTCTTTTATGGTTAGGTCAATGCTATTTTGTGTTAGTATGTTAGTGGTTAGTGTTAGTAATCACTAGAAAGTTAATGATATATTTACAATGGGTAGAATGGGGTGGATGGTTGGAGTAAAATGGTTGAATGAAGTGAGAAAATCCTTGTGATGGTGAAGCTTGAAGAAGTTTTGGACTTACTTGTGTAGGTTCTCAAAATGACTATCGATCTTCTTCTTCGTCTTCTCTTCTTTACGCCACCGCCGCCAAGGTTGATCATCGTGATGAAAATGGTAATTCCGTTGATGAGATCTTTTGATTTGCAGAGGTTAAGCATGGTACACATGTTGAATTTATGTATATATATAAGGAGTAAGATGGAATTGTACTTTGGAGATAATAGAGAGAGACATAGAGATGGTGTATGTACATGGAGAGCTCATATGAGAGCTATGGGAGTAAGTGGGGAGGTTAATGGTGAAGAAGGTGAGAGAAACCATTGAAGGTGCAGGTTTGAGTGAGGGATTGAGAGGAATGTGTGTGTGTGTGATTAGAAGTGTGGAAAGAGGTGAGAGAAGACTATGGGCTACTTGTGAGAAAAGTGGGCAAATTGGGATCCACTCAAAAAATCATATCTCACCGCTGGTAGCTCCAAAAATCATGAAAAAATTTGAGGTGATTATTCAGAGCGTGGGCTACATTTTCTGTTTTGACCATTGCTCCAAATTTGGAGTGGAGATAGGTGACAAAATTCTCACCAAAAAGCCTTTTTTTATGCCTGCAAAAGTCTTTTAGTGGCCCCCTCCTTTGTTGAATTTGTACAATGCATCCAAGAGTGAGCCCCTCCTTTGTCATATCATAATACAAAGCATCCAAGTTGCCCTTGACCCATGCATGGAGGAGGATTATTGGTGAATAAAGAAATATATACATGGTGGGACTAGTGTATGGACTATTCATGAACTTTAGCTCAATGAGCACATGGTGTTAGAATAATGAGTAAAAATAATAATAAAAATATGGAGGAGTTATGGATATGGAAAGATATTGGAATCATATGATATGGTCTCTCTTTGAATTATTTTGGGTGAAAGAGGAAAAGGTATGCAAGTAAATAATATAATAAACGTGACCAATGAGTAGAAATCAATTTTTTGTTTTCACGAGGGTGAGGGTGAAAATGTGGGAGTGATTTGTATAAAGGAAAAATATAAGGTTAGAGTATGTACATATTGGCAAAAAATATACTTATGGTGTAAGAGGATGAAAGAAGGCATACACAGGTTTAATAAAACACACACCTAAGTATAAATATTTAAATAAAATATCAGAATAATTATAAAAATCTCTATATTTAGGCCATATATATAATGCAATATTTACACACAAATGGGCCATAATATATATTTTTTGAATTTATTTATTTTTTTGACTCAACTAGCCCAGTGACTAGCTAACTGAGGATTTTAAGAAGATATGGGAAAAGCCCCGTAACTCACACACGCCTATGTACAATGAAATGGTAGGGATAGCCATAGTGTTTGGGTGAATTTGGTAGGGTGAGGTAGCTTACTATGGCAATTACGGAGAGCCGAAAAATGGCTATCACCATAATGATCCTTGCCAATAATTATGGCAAATGCGATGCGCCCATGCATTAAAAGGAATGTAAAGAGTTCTGAAAAGAAACTAAATACTTTTATTTGCAATCTTTTGCAAGCCTTGCTGAAACGTCTAAATCACAATAGAAGGTGAAACATTGATCACTTCTAGGTACATACAATGAAAATTTTTCATTAACAACTTATAGCCTTGCTATATGTATAAACAACCATCTGTAATGTTGTTTAGCAGTACTTGTACCTTAACAAGTCATTCGAATTATCCGACAATTTCTGGCCACGAAATTGCTCCTGATACGTCATGCTAAAATTGGTCTAGAAAACAGACGTGACCAGCACCTAGGGACTTTGTCGTGACACATAATTGAAATAATGGTGCCAGTGTTAGTCCAGAGACTCATATTCTCCACATGTGGAATATGTCTCATGTAAGGATGTGTAAAAAAGAACATCCTTCAAGTACAAGATGTACTTGTGTGTGGAGGTAACTCTAAACACTTGCGACAAGAGTGAGAGGGACCCTCATTCATTGCTCCACACTAGCTAAACCAAACGCCTTGAGTTCCGAGACCATGTTGTATCCCATGTGACAACATGTGCCAAATTGAACCCTACAAGTAGGTTCGTAATAGCATAAGGCAGAAAGATAGATTGGACACTTGGCCCGAAATACTTTTTGCTGACATGCCCGGCATGGCTCTGTAACAGTCAAGCACACTTATACGTCTTGAAAAACCAAGCAAAGCATACTAAAAATGGAATAACACCAAATCAATAGATGCGTACCTGGAGAGTTGTATGTAATGTACACTTACCTGTATTCAAATGGAGAGGAGCACGTCCCCTACCTGAAAAAACAAACAGCATTGCACTGGGAACTCTGGGTGTTGCCTTTGCAATCCAAGCCCATGGATTAGCATCTACGTAGTCAAACCCCTTGGTAAGACTCTTTGCAAAAACTGCTCAACAAGCAGATAACGGTAACCAACATAGTCAACCGTGTGCAGAATGATTGGAATCAACTTGAAAAGTGTGTCCGTCTGCTACCGCGTGTGGTAGATTGCGGAATTCTTTCCTTGAAAGTATAACTGGGAGAGATCAATTGTGATTCTCAATGCAGATCAACCTGTGATCATGAATGCCTATGGGATGATGTAACAATCACTCGCCGGGTCTTACCTGAAAAAAGTATGTCCATAGACATGCCGTAATGCTAGAGATAGAGCAGGAAATCCACACAAGTGAACTGTCAAGCTCTTATGGACAGACATACTGTCACAACTGATTGCTGCGTCTATACTCCGTGGTAGAGATCAGCTGGTGTGAGTTTAAGATTATCAAAAACTCACTTGAGCGTCACACAAACAACATGCAGCGCGAAAATGACACCCTAAACATCCGTAATGGCAAGACGCTTGCTTGTCAATTAACGTCAATGGGTACTCTACTAGGTAGAGGTGTTCGATCTTGAGAACAATCATCCAAGGAATACCAACAAGTGGATCTTACCCTCGATGTAACAGTGTCTCTTAGCCAGCCTGTGTGGCTCATAGCCCTCATGGCAATTAGTGTTCAATCATCGAACCGATGAAGACTAATGTGGATGGCATCTTGCCCAATTTCTAGCTGAGAGTTAGCACATTTTTGCTCATACTGACTCCCAAACAAAACATGGATGAAAAGCTTCTTAGAAAATTTTCATTATTCATGGAGAGAATATAGAAAGAGAGAGAGAAGATGTTGTGCCCAATCTGTGTCCTATGCCGGACTTGCAGCTTATCCTATAAGCATGCAACAATCTACCTGTATACCACTCTCATGGAGAGAGGCACTATAAAATTGCCAAAGCACTTTGCTTTGCACAATGGCAGTAATTGCCCAGTAAAGTGTAAATAGGGAAGAGAAAAAAAACAAGAAAACTTAAACTTGGTTAACCTGGTCATTGCTGCTGCAACCAGTTGTCATGAAAGTTGGGAGGAAAACTCATTCTAGAACATCCCATATCCATATTTGCACAGACGTCGTCGTATGTCCTATACGCCCATCTAGTACATAATGAAAGAACCCGCAGGAGGAAATAACCTGCAAACACATTGCCTATCTCTTCCTAATTTTGTATGGTCATACCATATGCCAAATGTGAAGAGCTTCAATGCAAGATGTAGAAATTGAAGCCTTGCTTCAGGGAACTCTCTCTGGCCTCATTGCCAACAAATGCTATTGACGACAGATGTCATAGCAAAGAGAGTCGACGGTGCCGAATTGTAAATGTAAGTGAAAATGAGTAGAACACGCACAAGTTATGCAGCTCAGACCGGCCTGGTTCTATGAATGATTGCCGTGATCATCCACTCCATTGCATACAAGAGTTTATCAATTACATGCTCAATAACTACTCTACCTCATGTTGTCAAAGGCCTTGCCGAAAGAAATAATATTGAGAATCATAATATTGCTCGATGCTCATCTACAGCTGAGCTAGCAAATGTCAGCTATTATCAAATACTGCGTGATCAAAGCAACAAGTTAACATACCGATTAACTGCCCTTGGCAGCCCTTGGCAGGGGAAACTATGGTTTTAGCTCCTAGCTATGGAATTTTCTTGTCTTTTACAATCTATAGATACTTGGGCAAGATCATACCCCCAATACATATTGAGAGTGGTGGACGGAGCCTTCCTCCTTGGGTAAAGCATGATTGATGCACCCCTTTCAAAATTGACCTTGTTGACATGGCCTATTTTACTTGTACGCCTAGGCAACCTTGCCCCGTAGGACCCCATAACATTCCTAGTAGAGGGTAGTGTTGTTGGAGACCTGCTTCGTAGTCCGAGTTGTGGAACGACCAACTAAATCGGACGGAATGAACTGACCATGGTAGTCACTTAGGTACCATGGCCAAGATAATTACTGGTTCCTGCAATAACATCATATGCACAAAGCTATGAAAAGACAAGAAGGTAAAACTTGAACCTCATAATCCATCCATATGTGGATGCACCGTGAAGTATCTCCCAGATACAAACATCCTTCGACATGTACCGATTTTCACCCAAAAATCATTGAAGCCATGAACTCAATTCCCGCGTCTTTTATCCGCCATGGAAACCCATGGATGAGCGGAAATTGTGCTCCTCCAGCTTGTGTTCGAGCCCACCATGGAAAAACCCTGCACCTGGGATGGCCTGCAGAGCCGGTGACGGTGGCTGTTGGTGACATGCATAAGAGGCACCTGCATAGCCTGGGCTGTCGCCCTTAGTAAGAGTGGGTACCCAAAATAGGGCGCCCCAAAGAGCCTGTTTTTTTTTCTAAATAAATATATTTAAAAAAAACGTGAGCTTCCCTAGCTATGGCGGAGGCGACTGCGTGCAGGAGAAAATGCCATGCCCTCGGCCTGCGTTGCTCGACTCCGCGCGCTCCTGAAACGCATTTTTCTCCTCAGCTTGGCGCGCATCTACCGCGCTGTCTCCTCGCTGATTTGCTAAGGATGGAAAAAAAATTTCCCTCCCGATACAGGGGTCGTTTCCCCCGCGGCTGTCAAGGCTCCTCCCGATCTCTGTGTATCGAAGAGGCCATGCCTGCGCCTGCAGACTCTCCTCCCTTGCGAGGGGCTTGGCCACTCGTAGTGCTCCAACTAAATAAGGGTTCATCCCTGCGCCCTACTGACTGAGATCCCTTCTCCTCGAACCAAGAGGCCATGCCCGCCATGGGGGGGAGAGAGAGAGAGAGAGAGAGAGAGAGAGAGAGAGAGAGAGAGAGAGAGAGAGAGAGAGAGAGAGAGAGAGAGAGAGAGAGAGAGAGAGAGAGAGAGAGAGAGAGAGAGAGAGAGAGAGAGAGAGAGAGAGAGAGAGAGAGAGAGAGAGAGAGAGAGAGAGAGACCATGCAACCTTCCTCCCCCCTCCTCCATGGCTCCTCCTCCCCTGGCTCTGATACCAATGTAAGACCTAGGGTAATTGAACCTGGGATCCTCCTCCATACCGCCCCTTATATAGGCTAGCTTCTAGCACTTGCCCTAAGCAGATCCCCAGTCTGCACTGGTCCAGCTGGCCCTTGGCCTAGGTCCCTGACCCCCTAGGTTGGGCCTTGCCCCGTAGGACCCTAGTCCTGACACTCATGGTCTGCTGATGGGTCACCAAGAAAACGAGTGAAGCCGTAGTCGAAGAAGTCCCATCAGTGCCGCAAGTCAATGCTCATCAAACCACGAGGGATATCTGCAAAAGAAGACGTATGTACCTATAGAGAGGGTCGCAAGAAAGGCTGTCCCTCTCTTGCCAAGCGACTCGTGCCAAAGGTGCTGCCAAGAGATCCCTAGCAGCCGGAGAAGGCCCTACCCCTGGAGGAGGGGGGAACTTTGGGGGGGGAGCGGCAGAGGTAGAGGGGCGGGGGGAAGAGGCGGCGGGAGTAGGAGGCTGGGGGGAGGATGATGAGGAGGGGGGAACTCTGCGGGGGGAGGGGCTGTTGAGGGTGAAGAGGGGTGGGGAGAGCGGCAGAGGTAGAGGGGCGGGGGGAAGAGACGGGGAGAGCAGGAGGCTAGGGTTAGGATGATGAGGAGGGGGGAACTCTGGGGGGGGAGCGGCAGAGGTAGAGGGGCGGGGGGAAGAGGCGGCGGGAGCAGGAGGCTGGGGGGAGGATGATGAGGAGCGGGGGAGGGGCTGTTGAGGGTGAAGCTAGGGTGGGGGCGGGAGTAGGGACCTCATCCTGCTCAAGAGGACCAAACCAGTTCCCCGTGGGAACCCATTGCTGCTGAGTAGGCACCTGTGGACCACTCTGAATGATAGGCTGTCACTGTGGCCCTGTCGTCGTCAATCACGCACCTGCTGCCATGACTCCTCCGCTAGAGACCTAGGCTCAAAGGGTGTCTCTGCATGTGTGCACTGTGTCTCTATTTGTGGCTGCTAGCCAACCCTTGCACACTGGGTCTGAGTCCGTGGTGTAGGTCGAGGCCTCCTCCATGGACAGGCCTTCGCAAGATGGCCCATTTGTCCACAAATGAAGCACTTCTTCGAGAGGCCCGAATACTCCACACTCTGTCTAAACCACCCCCCACTCACCCAAGGCAGAAGAATGACCTTTGGGAGCGTGTGAGTGTCTCTGACCAAAACGCGAACTGAGGGAATTCCAGCCGCCTTTGTGGAGCCACTTATTTAGAGGAACTTAGGGATTTGTTACTTTCTTGTTCTTTGGATTCCTCCTCTTGTATGAGAGAGAGTCTTCTCTCACTAAGAGGCCTCCTAAGCTCTCTCTCCTCTTGGAAAGGAAGGGAAATCCCGTAAGCATAAAGTTGCTAAGTAACTTCGGCTTGCAAAGCAAGGTTTCCCATAGCTTGTTTCAACCTAGTAACAAGATAATTAACAAACATGGGGGAATCATCATTAGCACCTTCATGTGCAAAATCAAAGGTGTCAATATTCATTCTACTCTCTTAGTTATTGTCAGCCGGAATTCTATGTAACGCAGTCTCGCGGTTTTGTCAAGAAAGGATAAGAGGACAAAGTGTGCAGATGTAAGAAGGATTTGTATGGGTTGAAGCAATCTCCTCGTGCTTGGTATGAGAAAGCTGACACTCATTTGGTCAAACGAGGCCTTCGTAACAGTCCAGCAAAAAGCACATTGTATGTCAAGCGGAGGGCGATGTACTTCTCATTGTTGTTCTTTATGTGGATGATTTGTTGATCACTAGTCCCAATGAGGCACATATTCCTGAATTTAAGGCTGATTTGAATGCTACTTTTAAGATGAAAGATTTGGGGCTCTTGTATCATTAGTTGGGTATACAGTTTAAGCAATGTGATGGTGGTATTGTCTTCTGTTAGAAAAGTTACATAGAGACATTGCTATGTAAGTTTGGACTTGAGGATTGCAAACCTATTGGCACTTCAATGGAAACAGGTTTATATTTCATGGTTTAGCAAGAAGCAACCTATTGTGGCCATTTCCATTTGTGGGCCTGAGTACAGGGCAGTCTTCACAGCTACGGTTGAGTGTGTATGGCTTAACAACCTTCTAGCTGATTTGGGTGTTGGACAAGACATTGCCAACATCATTTGCACTGACAATCAGAGTGCATTGGCAGTGGGAGGAACCCAGTTTTTCATGCTTTCACAAAGCACATTGAGGTGCATTACCACTAGTCAAGGAGAGGCTCTCAGCAGGAGTGATTAGCTTGGCTTATGTGCCAACACAGGACAACCTTGCAGATCTTTTCACAAAGGTGTTGTCTTGTGAGAAGTTCGAAGCTTTCCGCAAATCTTTGGGCTTGCTCCCCTTTGTGGAGTGACCGTGTCCTCAAGTCATGGAACTTCCCTTTACTCTTCGTGCTAGCCCTCGTTCACCGCATCACTCCCAGGGGGGATTTGTTACCATATACATGTGGTGGTGATGTGTGTGAACACACTAGGACCGCCGGGGCATTTTTTCCCTGTTTAGGAGGTTTTTTTCCCCGTTCATTTTATATACGCCCATCACTCTAGGGCTATCTATCTTTCCATTGCACACTAAGTTATACAATCTCCGTTGTGTGCCTTGAGCTTCCTTCGTCTTCTCCAAGCTATGTGCGTTTCCCTACAAACCTAATTCCAAGAGTGCAACCATGTGTAGGTTTGCTCTTAGTGAGAAGTGTAACTTGTTAGCTTTCAAAAGGATTTCATCATTATTTTTATTCCCACTTATTGTATCAAAACCTCATTTATTAATGAGAAATCCCATAAAAGTCCAAATTTGTTGTATCACAATTGATTGTCAAAGAGTGTAAAGGGGCCAGAGGCTTTTGGATTTGTAATTAATTGCAGTTCTTATCCCTTATTACTGAGCCAAATTACCTAGGTATCCATTCTCAAACCTTGGCTAAGGTATGAAAGGCAATTTTTTTAACTTTTGACCTAAGTTTTTTGTATAATGAAAGTGAGCGTACGCTACAGTACTATACTATGAGTTCACTGATATTTCAGTTGTTGGTGTCTCCCTCGTGCAATGTTGCATTGTGATTCTAAGAATACCAATGTGCTCAAAGGTGAAAGCTCTTCCTTTCTATGTAAATTTCTTGCAGTGAAGTTCTATTTTTAGTCGTGTCTATCTACCAATTTTTTTCATTCCTTACGCTCCATACACGCATACAAACTGGTGTTTGACCATAGGAATAGATAGAGCACATCCTAAGGAAGCTATAGAGTGCTTTGGAGGCCGAAACTAACCTGCCCAAAATAGGTTGTTTAGCTCTGGCACGTTAATTTTGGTGCAATTTTTCCAAGTGTCAAAAATGACTTATGAGCACATAAGGTTGGTAAGGATACTTTGTACATTCTAGATAGCAAGTTTCATTGCATTTGGAGCACTATAGCTATACAAATTTGTTGTATTGGGCTTGCGGTAAGAAGGTTAGATTTTGCTATTTGACGTGCACCTGAGATTGATCTAGGTGAGAGCACACTAGACTTTGATGTTTTGAGCACATAAGGTTGGTAAGGATACTCTGTACATTCTAGATAGCAAGTTTCATTGCATTTGGAGCACTATAGCTATACAAATTCGTTGTATTGGGCTTTGGAGGCCGAAACTAAACTAACCTGCCCAAAATAGGTTGTTTAGCTCTGGCACGTTAATTTTGGTGCAATTTTTCCAAGTGTCAAAAATGACTTATGAGCACATAAGGTTGGTAAGGATACTCTGTACATTCTAGATAGCAAGTTTCATTGCATTTGGAGCACTATAGCTATACAAATTCGTTGTATTGGGCTTGCGGTAAGAAGGTTAGATTTTGCTATTTGACGTGCACCTGAGATTGATCTAGGTGAGAGCACACTAGACTTTGATGTTTTGAGAAATTAGAAATTTGGAAAGGAAAGTTGATTTTTTCACATTCTGCACTCTTTTTTCATGTACAATAGGAGTAGGGTAAGTAACGTTAACAGTCAAGACTGCATCTGATCTGGGATGCACTGAAAAAAACCCAAAAAAATGTCAAAATTATCTTTGGCGTGCCAAAGATAGATAGAGTGTTTTTGGGACTGAACTTTGGAAATTGAACTTACAAGGTCGTAGACCAACTGGTTTGGACCATTCCCATTGATTTTGGTAACATTTGGACCACTGAAATCCTGGAAGAGCCAAAACCTGGTCAAAAACTGCTAATTGTGAGGAAATTAAGGAAAGTAAAGCAATTTTTGGACCAAACATTGGACCCAAAGCAGTGGTACACTTCAAACCAAGGGAGAAGTGAAGCTATGAAACCAAATCTGCAAAAAATTACAATTCTGGAGAATTTCATCTTTGGCATGCCAAAGGTAGATCTCCCATTAGGAGGTGAATTTTGACAGAGTTCAATTGATAGAGCTTCATTGGAACATTATACATCTCTTGAGCAAGTTTGAACAAGTTTAGAGTTGTGCAAGGACAAAAAACACCAAGAAAGTTGAAAACCTCTACAACGGGACCAAAAAGGGTGACAAAACATTGGTAAACAGTCCAGACCTTCTGAAATTTGTTGAACAAGCTTGAAATCAGATAGAAACCTAGACAAGTCACATTGGGCAAAAATATATTGAAATAGGGATTACTTATCTTAGGCACATGCACCAAAGATAAAATTTTCACCAAAAGGAAAATTTTGTTGATTTGACACCAAGGTTATCTTTGTCGGGCTATAAGGATCCCATCTAAGTGATCAAAGTTAGATTTACTCTCTTAGTAAGGTGTATGATAGATTTACTCTCTTAGTAAGGTGTATGAAAGTTAGATTTACTCTCTTAGTAAGGTGTATGATAGCCTGCACAAAATTGTAGAATTTAGGGCACATTGAGTTTATCCAGTGATTAGTGGTAGGAATTATTAGATATTTTGTGACTTCAAATTAACAATGGAATCATATACGATTTGAAGTGCTGGTGTGTTGGAATCATGACTTGGAAAAAAAAGGTTAGACAGGGAGCAGAAGCACTGTGCCTGAAACTAAAGGCATTTGTCCATGCTTGAAGTATCTGTTCAATTAATTTGTTTGAGTCCATATATGAACTTAAGATTTGGTAGAAAGTTGGGAAATTTGGGCACATTGGAAGAGTATAGGAGTAGAGCGTCCACGGAAGAGAGCATAAACCAAGGGAGACCCTTAGAGACTATAGCGGAAGAAGTGCCAAACACGTACTCCGACTCAAGTTTTTAGATTTCTTCTTTTTCAACCCGATTGGGGACTGGGACCTCACTTAGATACAAGCATATTTTGACCTTTTTTAAGACCAACAAGCACGATGCCCTGATTTATCTGGATCCTAACGAGGAATTTGTCATAAGGATAGATGACCATACCGTCAATTTTGAAGAGGAGATTAGAGCGAACAAGCAAGATACCTTCGACATGGACCAAAACAGGGTGCAATACCTCAAAATGCAAAATCTAGACTTTGTGGGAAGATGGGGTTTGGAAGTTGATACTCTAATTCCAAACATGACCGTAAAAGAAGGATGGACAGTGTTGGAATTAGAAGGATATGATTTGATAGACACCAAACCTCTAAAGTGTATACCCACTAAAAACCCAAGACTTGGAGTCTATTGTTGGGAAGATAACAATGTGATGCATTTGGTACGGACAGCTCATGCCAAACAAAAGCTGTTGACACACTTGAAAATTGTATAGATTTTCAACATAAAAAAGAAGGCATTAGCAAAACTTCCTTCACACCTTTTTAGGGATTGTTATAAGAATAATTTTGTTATGATGACTCCCAAGGAGATTGAGCAGACAAAATACCAGGGGAACTCAATTTGAGAAGTCATTATGGGAACAATACCTGAAACATAATAGAACTTGGGACCAAATGGGAGAGGATTTGGAAGCATGGATAATTAGTGGGGAAATATAGCTAGAAGCATTCACCTCAATGAAGAAAATGAGGGTGAATATGTAGAAACCACCTTTAACCAAAGAAGAACAAATGACACTAGGACAAGAAGGGGTCCACATGAGTCACACCTACCAAGCAACTGGTTTGAAGGCTTAACGGGAGAAACACCGCGGGAGAAAAACTGGCTACGAGAGAGAGAGCAGGTGTTGAACATCACCATAGAGTTGGACCAACAAATTTCCAAAAAATGGGTCAAAAAATTAATGTGGGTCGAGGGATCCAATTGACAACTTAGCGAGCTTCAGAGAGGTTCTGAGAGCTGAGCGTATAACAAACTTTCACACACAGATTGAGGGCTTTGGAAAATGACCTTAGAGGGTAAGGCTCTGACTTGGTTCCAGACCATACCTCTTGGATCAATAATTGATCTACCGACTTTCGTGATGATATTTGTTGCCGCTTATTAAAAATGGGAATCTCAAGGGAGTGGATCCTAAAATATGTCAGCATACTATCCATATGAGAGATGATGGTAAGCCAAGAAAAAAACGACCATGCACCTATAATGAGACATTTTCCAAGAAAACAATTGAGAAGCTCAAGGAAGCTAAGTTCATCTACGAAATAGAACACACTGAGATTGGGTATCACCTATTGAGGTGGTGCCAAAAAACAATGGAAAACTTAGAGTGTGTGTAGACTTCAAGAAGGTGAATGCACCCACCATACGAGATAATTATCCTCTTTCGATCATAGATCATGTTCTAGAATGGGTAGCTGACAAAGAGTCCTATAGTTAACATATTTTGCCACAGGATGGGGAATTTTAGCTTATAGGGTCATGCCTTTTGGACTGACTAATGCATCAACAACATTCCAGAGGCTAATGAGCCATGCTTTTAAGGAATATCTACAAATGTTTCCTAGAAGTATACATGGATAATCTTTGTGTGCATTCTACAAAGAGAGAGAGTCATTTTGAACATTTATGGTGTGTCTTTGAGAAATGTTGTCTATGTAGGGTTTGTTTAAATCCTAAAAAATGTGTATTTATGGTTAGACAAGGAAAACTTCTCGGACATATTGTATCAAAAAATGGAATTACTATAGACATGGAGAAGGTGGCAGTGATTGTTGAAATGGATACGCCAAAAAACGTCAAGGAAGTCTAGGCATTTATGGGACATTGTGGCTATTACAGTAGATTCATCTACATGTATGAAGTCATAGCTAAACCCATTTATAGCCTTATCACTCATTTTGAATGGAGAGACAAACGCAAAGATTCATTCCAAAAGCTAAAAATAGCCTTAACAATAGCACCAATATTAAAAACTCCTAATTGGAACAAAGTTTTTCATGTGCATGTGGATGCATCAAATTTATATATTGGTTGCATATTAGCTCAATTAGGAGAGGGTACTATGTATTTTTGTGTATCATATGCCATCACATAGCTAAACCTAGCACAAAAAAATTACACTACCAGTTAAAGGGAAGGTCTTGAAATGGTATATGCAGTCAAAAAATTTAGACACTACTTGTTAGATCTAACAAGTTTTTTTTTTGTAGACCATTAGGCATTGCTCTATTTCATAAACAAGCCACGCAATACAGGTAGAATTTTAAGGTGGTTTATCATCCTACTTGAATTTGATTGTATAGTGGTAGATAAAAAGGCCACCACACACCAAAGAGCAGATCATCTATCACGGATCACCTCATGGGAAGCACCAAAAGGGTAGACCATGATTTATCAGATGCTTGTGTGTTCTCTGTGGAAATGATTCCTAGATGGTCAAGATCTTGTATCCTTAATGACCATAGTGCAAGTAGATTCCCAAATACCACTTCCTATCACACCATGGTTGATAGAGCAATCAGCTCTATATCAATTTTTGGCTGAAATAGTGTATCAAAGAAACAAGGATGGAATCTTGCTTTGTGCATTAACCCAAAGGAACAAGTAACCTACTTGAGTCAATCTCATACTATGGTGGTAGGAATCCATTTTGCAAAGGACCAAACCATATAAAAATTGATTTGGCTAGGGGTTTGTTGGCCTACCATGAAGAAAAAAATTCATAATTACATGAATAGCTTCTCTAAATGTAAGGAAAAAAACCCCATGCCATGTTATTCCAAATTTTAGTGACACCACAATGGAGTAGATATCTGGTGGAATATCTGGCAAACAGAATATTCCCTTAAGATGTGAGTAAACAACCAAGGAGGGCAATAGAGACTAAAAGCAATGAACTATGCAATGATCGAAAAGGAAAGGACCAACATCTTAGACTGTGTGCCAATGAAGAGGATTATCTTCCTATCCTCAAATAAGCGCACATGGGTCTTGTAAGAGGTCATTTCTCTCATGAAATGACAACCAAAGATACATTGATTGCAGACATCTAGTAGCCAACCTTGTTTTTTGATGCCAAAGAATTTGTTCGACGATGTGATTCATGTCAACAAGCAAAGATGCCAACGATAATTGATAGTATGTCATTGCAACCTATGATGGGAGCACGTGCATTTGCTGAATGGGATATAGACTTTGTGGGTCTATCCAATACAACCACCACCATATAAAACTCAGGCACAATATATTATTGTGGCCATGGATTACTTAACCAAATGGGTTGAGGCAAGAGCCACTAGGAACCTACTAGGAAGAACATTGTTAGAACCACAACTGCATTCATGTACGAATACGTATTCACTAGGTATGGACTTCCTATTGAGCTTGTAAGTGATAGAGGTTTGCATTTCCTCAATGGAGTGATTGAACATTTACTATGCAACTTTATGGTGATACATAACAAATCCACTCCCTATCATCCTCAAACAAACGGTCAAGCAGAACATATGAACATGATCTCGAGCTCGATGCTGACCAAGATTGTTAGTACGGGAAGGACTGACTGGGAAATGCATCTTCATTCAGCCTTGTGGGCATATTGAGTTTCATTCAAAATAGCCTTGAACACAACTCCTTTTAACTTGGTCGATGGATTAGACACAATTCTTCCCATGGAATTTTTATTACCCACTCTCTGAGTTGCATACAAGTTGGAATCAAAAGCGCACAAGTTGTTAGAATGACTCAAGGACTTAGAATGACTAGATGAACAGAGATTGGTGGCCATTTCCCATATATATGCACAAAAATGAAAATAGAAATAGTTTTTTGACACATATTTGCTGACAAAAAATTCAAACAAGGGGACTTGGTTCTAGTTTACTCCTTGAAACAACACATACCCAAATTCAAGAAAAAGGGACATGGTCCTTTTGTCATTGAGAATGTTTCATCGAGTGGTGTTGTCAACCTAGCTACATTAGATGGAGAAATCATGAAAAACTGGATTCGTAATTGTCACCTTTGTAAATATCATCTGCCTTTGACTAACGACCTTTTGCAAAGATAATGCATGAGCAAAGGAACATAAGCTTAATTTTTGGTAGTAGGTGATTGAAAAAGCCCAAGAGGAAGCACGCATTCAAGTTATGAAGCAGAAAGAAGCAAGGCAATTGATCCCTCAAGCTTTAACCCTCAATATCCTTCAGATTCAACCCCTAAAATATGATGAGGTAGATACCGATGACGATTGGTAGGATGGATTGGACATGCGCATAAAATTGACCCTAAAGGATGGGTTCAAAGTCAAAGCACTAGCTGAAACAGGTGCACGACTTAATGCGATCAACTACACAACATACAAAAAGGCAACAACCCAACCGTTGGAACATTGCAGAGAATTAGTCAAAGCCTACCATAAAGAGCTAAGACCAACATTGATTCTGATCAACCTTAACACTTACGTCCATGGAATTGTATGCCCACATACATTTATTTGTATTCCAAACGAGCACATGAATGAAGATATTCTGTTGGGAGTTCCTAGGATGGACACCTACAAAGTTATCGAAGATTGGATAACAAGGTTCTCAAATTAACCCTCAAAGGTGGCAAACTAAGAGTACCGTTTTCTTATATTCAAGAAGAGTGGAAATCCACTCTCAAATCCGACGTCACCAAATAACAAGAGAAACCTCATATCAATGCACTTTGCATTACCGAATTCGTCCACACAAAACAAGCATGCAAGAAACCAAGCAACTTTGGGTACCCAAAACCCAAATCGCTACCAATCCTAAAAAAATTTGGGTGCCTAGAAAAGTGTTGTACACTAAGAAAAATCCTACTATTGCCCCATCCTACCAACTGCAACAAAGGAAACAATAATAAAAGACAACAAACTCGGTCCAAAAACCTAAGAAGGAATCTCAAGTTAAACCCATGCCATCAACTGTTTGCAAATGATATATCAAGGCCCAGTCATAAAAACTACATATTAATGGTACCAAGGACTTCACCAATACCAACAAAACCACCCACAGCAATGCCAAACACTTCCAACACCATGGCTGTAAAAAGTGTGCATGGCACCATCAAACAACGAGTTCAACTACTACAAGGTTTTCTCTTCAAGAGAATTAATCAATAGGATGCTTCTCCAACAACAACCCTTGAGTACACTACTCAAGACTCGCCTCTTGCACCACATAATGTTTTCAAATGCATTGACATCAATATCATGATACGACCCATTTTGGCCATGCATAGACAAGATTTTGTCACCCATGCACTGCACCACTCGGGCTATAATCTATTGTCCCGGAGGACTCCCGTAAGGAGTTGGGAGGCATTCTCAATGCGAACCCAGACACTTACAACAGATACAGATAAGGGCAACCATTTGAAGTGTTTGAATGTTAACGTGCAAATTCTTGTTATTGAAGAGGAAAATGCCCTTAAAAGCAATCAAAAGAGGGATATGCAATACGATTATCCCTAGGTGTGTGTGTAAATAGTGTAAATACTGCCAAAAAAGCAAAAAAATATTGTAACTTTCACTCTTTTTGCATGTTTTATGGTCAAAAAGTGATAAAAAAAGGGAGCAATCGTATTAAAATTAGGTGTATTTTGTATTTTTGAGCGTGGAATGAAAATTTTCTTAGTAGTTTGGATAATTTTGTTCAATTTTTGATATAAAAGATAATAAAAGTTCAAAAATAATTAAATAAATAATCAAGAATGTCAGAATTGGAATCCAAATTCAAACGCCAAATCTTGAAGCTCAATGAAACCGGCTAGAAATTTTTTGGGGCAACTCTGATCGAATTGTTTCCGACTCACTAGAACGACATTGGACAACTTTGGTAGAAAGATCCTTAGGCGTCGATTTTCAAAAAAAATTTGATCCAAGGGTACATTGTGAGGGCTACTCGAATCAATGGGTAGGTACAGGATGGGGGTGTCAAAAAAGTTCAGGTATGTATAGTCCTTTAGGCCATTTCTATTCTTATTTGCATACTAGTGCTTTGAAGGAGAGCTCAAGCTAGTGGTTTGGCACTCTTTTGAGAGTTTCTACACACGATTTTTCGGTCCTTACTGTTAGGATTTGGATCGTGCTAGCTATGGTGGATGAAAGAGAAACATGGTGCAAGTGTGTGAGTGTGTGTAAGCAAAGTTATCACTCAAGTGAATTAGGTTCCAAGATAGATTATCTTGGACTCATAAACACAATCTTGAGTATTGACTTAGCTTAGCACAAGCTCACCATGGACAAGCATGTAGTGCAAAATGAGTTGTTGTTTATTGATTCAAGAGATGATCTTTAAGTAGCTCTACAGCCTTGCTCCACAGTATGTGGGATAAATCCACTCTCCTCTCCTTGACTCACACCTTAGTACAAAGCTCACACTTTACAATCCTCCCCTTGAGGTTTGGACTAAGACAAGATACTGAAGATGCATGATCCACACAGGCTAACAAAATCCACATAGGATGGTCCACACAGGAAAATAAAGTCCACAAAGGATGATAAAAATCCACACAAGAACAATCCACAAAGGATGGTGATGTCCACACAGGATAATAAGCTGGTATCCACACAGGAAAAAAGTCCTCCCCTACAAGTAGAGAGTCTGCATCTTCAAAATGGGTCTTCCCAAACACTGCCTTCGTCTTCGTCCTTTTGTCTTCTACTATGTGAGCTGATCCTCTGTCAGGTCTCTTGCTTTCGTTGCTTCTATTGTTGCTTCTACTGCTGCTGCTTTCTCCGCTGCTACTGCTTCCACTTGAGTAGCACCGAGAAGGAGGGTGTCCTTTCCTACCACATTTGTTGCAAGGTTTGTTTGTGTAGCAATCTTTCGCTACATGTCCCATTCTTCCACATTCATAACACTTTCGTCCATTTGTCAATGTTGATGGTGAATATCTTCCCCTTGAAGATGTTGCGATGAAAACTCCTCCTGATGGGGTGAGTGAACCTCTTTGCTTTCTTTCTTTTGCTTGGACTGAGTTGATGACATCTTGGAATGGTGGTGCTGGTTCTTTTTCTTCAAGAATTGTGACTAAATGGTCATAAGAAGGTGGAAGTGCACTTAAAAGTATAGCCACTTTGTCATCTTTTGGTACTTCAACTTGGATGTAAGTGAGCTGCGTGACAATGCTCTTAAGCTTGTTCACTAGGCTAGCAATGCCGTCCGCTTGAAGCATAGTAACTTTGTAAAGCTGCCTTTTAAGACTAACTTTGCTTCTTTTGGCTCTAGCTCCAAAATTACTTTCTAGGACATGCCAGGCTTCATGTGCATGCTTACATTCATCTATGAAATGCACATAGTTATCATGCAAAGAAGTGATGATAATTCCGAATGCTTGTTCGTCTTTGGCCAAATTTTGTGCACTTGCTATGAGTGTAGATGCCCTAGTGTGCACTCCATCGGGTTCGGCTTGTTGCTCGAGGGCAGTGCTAATGACAGACCACAAACATTTTTTCATAAGGTAGCCTCTTAATTTCGTTTTCCAAGTGTGAAATCCCTCCCCATTGAATTTCTCTATTCCCTTGTCCCCCATTTGTGCCAATAGAGGGGTCTTAGCTTAGGAGACTCTCCTAGCCAGTGTCTGCCTCTTTACACTGTGCACAATTGATGATAGAAATTTTTAATTTGCAAAATTGTGCTTGGTTGCAAGATTTCAATTTTAATGTCACTTTGATTTAAAACAATTCTCTCAATGTGAAGTACCTCTTCACTCGAGGTGAAGTCACCCTTCACATACACCTTTGAGTTCTTCTTTGATGGCTGAAATGAACCTTCGAAGTTGGCTTTGGATGTCTTTGAAGCTCCCTTTTAAAAGTTGCTTGAGGCCACCTTTGAATGCCGGTGTAGAAGCTTTGCAAAGCTTTGCTGTAGCTTTGGTGTACTTGCCTTGGAGCTCTTGAGTCAGCTCGGGAAGGGGGGCTTTGGGCCTCTTGGAGTGCTCGGCAGCAGCAGGCTGTGGGAAAGGGGGCTTAAAAAAGCCCTAGGAGATTTGCCTTGGAAACTTGAGGCCCATGGGAATGTGCCCCTGTGAGGGCGTAAGCTTAAAATTGGAAGGCTTTTTGAGGCAGCACCGTGGGAAGGGGGGCCCCGTAGAGGCAGACCCGAAAGCTTTTTAGAAAATGGTTGAGCGTGTGGAGTCAAGCCGTGACCGGACGGCGGGAGCAAATTTGTCGCGGCCGATCGGATATACACAGGTGCTGGCACAGGTAGGAGCGGATGGAGCGAGCTCGACTGGCCGGCCGGTGGCTGCGGTCGTCCGGACCCGGAAAAAAAATTACAGTACAGTTGACCGTCGGGCTTAGGTCAGCCAGCAGGCCGTCACGCGCATGCCCACGCTAAAATGGATTCCCATTGGCCTTATTTAGGCAACGGTCCCACCGACTCCTTTTTAAAAAATCCAACAATAGATGGAATGCATTAAGTGCTCCTTCCTCCCCACACACACACACACACACTATTAGAAATCTGATTGAAGGCTAGAAATCAAGCTTGCAAAACAGTGGGTTAAAGGCTACAAAGCTTGATTTTGGTGATATTAATTGAGAAGCCAAATGAGGTGCGATTTAAGCAATCAATGGCTCTATGGAAAGGCGTTGGAAAGCCCTTCGCGAACATACAGATCGTAAATGCCAATTTTACTAAAATGAGGAGCAATCGTTGAATGCAAAATGAAAGTTCTTGATGGAAATTGAATGCAATCTAATGCTAATTAGGCTTCCAATTAGCCAGTGAGTAGTGGCTCAAGAGTCTTTAGCTCAAGAACATGCTCATGCTAACCAATGGAATACTAATTAGACATGCATTATGCAATAAAAGAGTAAACCTAATGAATCTATCTAATGATGATCAATGAATGCTAATTGTACTTACACACAAATGCATAACAACAATCCTAGCTAGCACACCATGGCTCTGATACCAAATGTTAGGATTTGGATCATGCTAGCTATGGCGGATGAAAGAGAA
Organism: Adiantum capillus-veneris; assembly: GCF_014529385.1. Taxonomy (NCBI): domain Eukaryota; kingdom Viridiplantae; phylum Streptophyta; class Polypodiopsida; order Polypodiales; family Pteridaceae; genus Adiantum; species Adiantum capillus-veneris. The sequence goes on from NC_140946.1 coordinate 76,227,367, forward strand.
ACATGGTGCTGATAGCGGGAAAAAGAGCAGTGCAATCGGGTGGCCTCTGTACCCGTGCACACTCCACAAACCACGCCTCATGCAAACAAGCAAAGAAACAAAACAAAGGGGGCACCACCCTAAATTAAGAGGTTTAGGGACCTCACACATAGTGCACATAGGCAAGTGTGACTTCTGGCATTATGATGGCATCAAAACATATGGCAAAACACATAGAAACGAAGCTTAGGGACCTTATGTAGCATATATATACACAAGACATCAGCTTAACAATACAACGGCATCTGATCATACATAACAAGGATATAGAGAAGCAAGCCAAGGATGACATAATCCCTTATCAAAAACAATCAACTTAGCAAGTAGGTATGATCTTACTAGCAACACATCAATACCTTAGAGAATGATGGCGAGGATGGTGGCCATGGAGCATGAGAGAAGACTCCTTATTTAGGTTTTAGGGCTAGTAATGTAGCATACTAGAGAGAGAGAGAGAGTAGAGCTCCATCCATAGCTCCTCGTTGTGAGCAATGTCGTCATAGCTTCGTTGCTTGGTGAAGTGTTGGTTTTGAGTGAGAGAAGGCCTCCTTATATAGGTTTCTGAGAGGGTTTAGGATTAGGGATAAACATGCTTAAATCCGCTGATTGGGGTTACTTTTTGCTTAGGGTGGTCAACAGATTGAGGTCACTTGATATGTCACCATCAAGATATTCTCTAGAGTGATGTGAGAGGGGAGGGTAAATGCTGATTTTTCTGATTGTGACACATGGGGATAAGGCCTTGACCAACATTTAAGAGCAGGTAAGGTGGCTGTTGAAACTGGAGGTTCTGCACATGTCAAGGGGGGACCTGCGGGGGGGAGGTGGCAGCTGGGTCCTCCTGAATATCAAATTCTCAAAAAATCCTCAACCATGGCTTCTTTTGACATGTGTTCTTTGAAAAAATCAGCATGTCTCTTTTCAACTCAAAAGTCTTTATCCCTGTTGACTCACCTTTACTATAAGATTTTCCCTTTTTCTCCTCCTGTAACTGCATTGTTGATGCCCAATCATTGCTTCTAGTAACAGTGAACTGTTACCTACCAAATACTTATGGTGCAGTAAAAAATATTTACCATGGGTAAAAAAAGTTATTGTAGGTAAAAAGTGATTTGTATTTACCATGTAGGTGAAAAATATTTACTTTAGGTAAAAAATATTTACTGTCGGTAAAAAAGTGAAAACGGAGTATGCTGTGCTGTGAGTCCACACGAACATCCTCGTGTAAATTTCACTAGAAATTCACACCTAGAATGGGCTATTTTGTAAGATATAGGTTGTAGGCATGCATAAGAGCTCGTTCCCACGTATCTTCTGTCCATGGCACTTTTTACTCTTTGGTGCTTGTGAAGTAGATTTTTCTTCTCTTTCGAGATCCCTTGGACTAGAGTATCCTCATCTCCCCAACAACTGACTGTGCCTTTATTGCATCTTCAGAAGGGGTCCTAAAAACCATGCATCATATAGCCCTCCCCCTTAAGCTAGAGGTATTTGATGCCTCTAGCTGTAGGTTGTGCTACAATAGGGTTCTCTTGAATACCTACCCACCTGGTACCAATTGAATTTGCCATGTTACTGCTTTCTTGGCTGATGCACCCTGTTTAGTCCTTTCTGATGAATAATTGTATCCATCCATGACTAACAACTGGTCTCCTAGACCCTTGAAAGCCATACCCCATCCATTGTCAATATCCACTTTCATTGGTAGCATTCTCTTTTTTTCTTTTTTTCTTCTCTTTTTTTCCTTTTTTTTTCTTTTCTTTTTTTTGTCTTCTCTTTTTTTTTTTTTTTTTGAAACGAATCTGTACATGATTGTTACCTTAGTTGGAGCTCGAATATGATGAGCTCTCCTCTGAACCATCCTTAGCATTGATTTCACCAGCATATGGATGTGAAAGATGACATTGGTAGGCCTTCAATCGCCAACCATTTACCGGGGTCTGATGTACCTTACCATCTAGGTCACCTAGTTGGTAACTACCATTTGAGAACCTCTGTATCACTACAAAAGGGCCTTCCCACTTAAGCAAGAACTTACCATCCTTCCTGCGATCAAAGCGATTGTCGTATCTGAGCACTAAAGAACCTTCCTTGATACCTTTCTTGACAAGGTTGCAATTGAACTTCTTTCGTTTCTTCTCTGCCTGGGCTGCATAGTACTTCACTGCTGACTCTCGATCTAGCCCTAACCTCTCCAAATCGATGATTCTTCCTTCCACCTGCTTCTCTTGACTATCCTCTTGATATGCTTTTAGAACTCGGAGGCTCGCTAGCTCCACTTCTATAGGCAATAGTGCCTCTTGCCTGTAAACCAAGTGAAAAGGTGTATACCCCAAGGATGTTTTAAAGGATGTTCTGTAGGCCCAAAGTGCTGCATCTAGGTGTTTGTCCCATGCCTTAGGATGTAAATGCACTTGCTTAGTGATGATTTTACATATAAGACCATTTACCTTTTCCACAAGACCATTGCACTGAGGGTAGTATGGTGTAGAGTGTCTGCGCTTGATTTTTAACTTGCTCATCAATTGCCCGACTAAATCAGCTCGAAATCCCGGTCCCCTATCCGAGAGAATCTCCAAAGGTGTGCCAAAATGGCAACAAAGGCATTCAAAAATGAAATCACTCACGTCCTTGGCTGTGATGCGCTTTGTGGGACGAGCTTCTACCTATCTGGTCATGTACTCCACCCCCATAATGATGTATTCCTTCCCTGATTGAGTGCAAGGTAGTGGCCCTGTTGCATCCATCCCCCATTTTTCAAATGGCCCATAGGTTTTGATTGGATGATGATTTTCATGGGTAATACGCCTTGGTCCAGCTTTTTGGCAAACCTCACATGTGCGACACCAATGTTGTACATCTCGATGGAGGCTTGGCCACGTGAACCCTGCTTGTAAAATCTTTCTGCTAGTAATCTCTTGTGCAAAGTGGCCACCACACACACCTTCATGACAACTAAACAAAATATCCTTTATCTCTTGGGATGCAGGAACTCTCCTTAAGACAGCATCTTTCCCTCTACAATACAAGTCCTCATTCACTAAGCTATAGCTGGTAGCCTTTTTTGCCAACCACCTATGTTCACTTTTACTCATACCAGAGGGTGCTTCACAATGCTCAAGAAAGTAAAGTAAATCATGCAGCTCCTCCTTTCCCTGGTATAAAGGACTTTTCACAAGGATAGCAGCTACTATGAGAGTTTGTAGTTCTTCACCTGCTAAGGCATCTGCTTCTCGATTGATCTCTAGGTACAAAGTGCACTCGAACTTCTTTAAAACCCTTCAACAAGGCCTTTGCTTCCCTCATCTTAACAGAAAATTTGTCATTTTTACAGGCCCATACACCAACCATTTGCTTAACAATCAACATGGAGTCACCAAAAACATTTAGCTTTGTGATGCCCTGAGAAAGACAACATTGCAACCCTAAAACAAGGGCATGGTACTCTGCCTCATTGTTAGAATGAACCTCTTTTAGATGAAACCCTTTTGAAAAGATCTTCTCCTTCTCTGGACCTAATATTACTATGCCTGATGATTCCTTGTCTTTGGTCCTCTTGTAAGCCCCATCAAAATACAGACTGTGTGCTCCCAGTAGAATTTCAGGCTCCGGGATAGGCGGTACCTTACTAGGTGCCTCTTTCTTGGCCTTCTCATAACACCTTTGTGTGAGGACATCTGCCAAACAAGCACGGGTGGAATCCTCTACTTGTAGTGTGTAGTCAAACTCTTGAAGCTGCACCATCCACTTTGCTATTCTTTGAGACAATTCCATGTGTTGTAGGGCATATGGAAAAACCTCCTCAGTTGTGATCACCACAAATTGTCTCGGAAGTAAGTAAGCCGGAAACTTCTCCACTAAAAACTTAAGAGCTAGCACCAATTGCTCAGTTGCGCTGAAACCCTTTTCAACAGTTGTCATCACTCTACTAGAGAAGTAGACTGGTCTCATGAGAGATGTCTTTGGGTCTTTTTGCATCAAGATAGCTCCTAGAGCTTCTGGACCTACACTAGGATTTACATAGAATAATTCACCCCATGTGGGTTGTAGGACGACAGGCAATGAGCTCAAAATGGTTTTAACTTCTTGAAAGCACCTTTCACCCTCCTCACTCCATGTCAATGTAGTGTGTTTAGTGAGCTGCTGCAAAGGATAGATTGCCTGAGAAAGGAGATGTATGAATCGTCCCATGTAGCGAACCTTTTGAATGAAGGAGACTAGTTGCTTCATGTTTGAAGGAGTAGGTAAAGCTAACAATGTCTTTACCTTTTCAGGGTCAGCCTCAATACCATCTTGAGACACAACATGGCCTAGTAGAGTGACCTTGCTCTCACCTATGTGGCACTTGTCTTTATTCAATTGCCCACCCAATTGGGCCAGACGGGTGAAACCTTCATCAACCTTGGACAGATGTACTTCCCTAGAGCTGTAAATGCAAAAACCATCAATGAAGACTCGTATGGACTTACCAAAGTAAGGTTGAAACACCAAGTTCATAAACCTCTGGAAAGTAGCTGGGGCATTAGTTAAACCAAAAGGCATAAATCTATAAGCAAAACACCCCCAAGGTGTTATGAAGGTAGTCTTTCTTTGGTCTTCATCTGTAATTCTGATTTGGAAGTAGCCTGAGTACCCATCACACACTGTGTACCTTTCATGACCAGCCACTTCATTTAGTATTTCATCTTGAAAAGGCAAAGGAAAATGGTCCCTTTTTGTGGCTGCGTTTAGAGGCTTGTAATCCACACATACCCTCCACTTCCCATTTTTCTTTGGTGCTACCACAACTGGAGACACCCACTCAGAATCTTCCACTGGGTAGATAAATCCTGCCTTGAGTAATCTTTTTACTTCTTTTAAGAGTGCATCTTGTTGCACTAGCCCTAATCTCCTTAGCCTTTGCACCATTGGTTTGGCACCTTCCTTTAATTGGATATGGTGTTGGGTTACCGTCACTCCTTTAATGTGCTCGTAATCAGTTATAAAGAGGCCAACATGCTTCTTTAGTACCTGCAAATAGGGTTCTCTCTCTTATTCTAGTAGGTCCTTAGCTAGCATCTCCTCTAAGCCTGTGGCTTCTTCCTTGTTTAGAGAGTCTTGACCACCTTCTCCTTCTGGGTTTCGCAGTATTATACCCATGACTTCCAAAGAGCTAGCATCCTCCTCAGATGACTCATCCTCAGATGAATAGCAGCTGCTTGTGCTCCATTCATCCATAGAAGTCTCCATCTCTAGGTCTTGTTGTCTACCCTGCTTCATGTCATACACAATTTTTTGTTGCTTGCCACCTACCTTATGATTTGGTCGCAACTCAAGGGAACCTGTCTCCCAATCTTGCCTAGCTTTCATAGCCATAAGCCAAGGTCTTCCAAGGATTAGCGGATAGCCCTCCCCCTTAGTTGGGATCACATAAGCATCAATTGAGATTGCCACACCAAAAGCTGAAACCTTCACTCCATTAACCTTTCCCACACAAGCCACCCTTACATTATTTTCCATCTTAGCTTGTAAGGAAGTTTGCTCGTTTATTTCCAAACCCAACCTGTGCATTAATTTCTCTGTCATAACACAAATCTCGGCTCCACCATCTACGTACACATTGGAGACTCGCTGACTCTTAATCTCTCATTTCCTTGATAGTGTCGTGGATGGGGGCAATAATACATGCCGTGACCTACCTCTCCACAGTTGTAGCAAATGTACTCACATGCTTGCCTTTGTCCTTCTTGTCTATTTCGTTCATTTCCTGGCTGGGGAGCCCTTACACCTTGAACCAAATTGATGGACAGGCTCTCTAGTTGATTGGTGATTTGTTGAAGTAATTCTTGTTGAGAGGACTCTTGGTCTGTTGCTCCTGTCCTTGCTACTACCCTTGCCATAGGTTGAGCTAGCGGTGGAGGCTCCATTCCGCCTTGTAGTTGAGCTTGGAATTTTAACTTCCTATCCTTCTCCCTTGCATAATTCATAGCTTGATCAAAGGTATCTGGGAATTTACCTTTTACCTTTTCTCGAAGGATGGGGTAAAGCCCTGCCAGGAAACAGTCCTTCTTTAGGCATTCTGGCGCCCTTTCTCCTTCACCTAGTGATGCACACCATTTCTCCCACAGGTTGGAAAACTTTCCTTCATAGCTTCTATAGTCATTGGATGATGTTTGGCGTAGCTCTAAGAGCTGTCTCCATATCTCCTCTGGAGGCTCATGGCAGCAAAATTCTTCGATGAAGGCCATCTTTAAGGATTCCCAGTCTCTTCTTTCTTCAGGTGCCAAAGTTTGATACCATAATTTTGCACCTTCCCTCAAGACCAAAGGAAAGGCCCTTAACTTAGTAGCTTCGTCATCCCTTCCCGATACCAGAAAGGCCATTTCCAAATTATCCAAAAAGTCTGGAGCAACCTCCCCAGGCTTACCGTAAAAATTAGGGAAGGCCATAAGTGAGAGAGTAAACAATTACACAAACAGCTCCAATTTATTTTAAAATAGAGTATGGTAATTACAATTTGGAGCTTTAGCACAACTTAGCTCAAAATAGGATGAAGATCCACACATCAAAGGAATGGTAATAGTCTAGTAAGGGTAGAATGACAGGATGAGGAGAGCGCAAGATTTCCCCAAGTCTCTCGGCTCCAAACAACAAGGCTATTCTTTGCTGATAAAAGATTTTTCTATCAATACAAATATTCACACGGATATGACGCACAAAATGGAAAGGAAACATGCGGGGATCATCATTCTCATTATTGGCATCCATAATAACACACAAGAGCCTAGCTTAGTTGCACCACCTTGGGACCAATGAGCCTGATCAGCCACAGAAGGTCAGCACCTCGAATCACTTCGACTCTTCCTGATGCATCTGTGAAGACGTAAGGCGTGATGGCAACACTTTGTACAATGCTGAGCCTTTTAGCAAGCAACAATTGGATGCTATTACCATAATCAGCATGACGAATGAAAGTGACACCATTAATGTGCAGCACATCATCAACTAAGATAGTTTCCTTAGATTGAGATAACTTCTTGAAAATTAGCAGCAAAGGTAGGGCAGGGAGGCTTTTCACCCGGTCTCCAAAGCACTTTGGACAATATCCAAACTGATCTTCACGCGACCAGGAGGTTGGCTTGGGATTGGTGGTGTCTAGATTCACAAAGTGCAGTGGGAGCACTCGTAGACGGGCGGCAATCTTGTAGGCAAGCCTTCGCCTCTTTGCTTCAGGAGGATTTAGGGGTGAGAGTCGTGGTTGCAAGTTGGAGGTTGAAGTTGGTTGCTCACTAGCCTTTTTCTTGCCTGTAGTGGTTATGTAATCCCTTATTAATGAGATTAAGAAAAAATGTTACCTTACGCTTGAGCACGCGCTGCGGCCTTGGGCCACTTAGGTGTAGAGGTGATCTTCCTCCTCTTAGTCGGCTCCTCAGGAAAGAGAGGTCTGGTGATGCTTTCTCTTCCCTTAATGTGTGTCACAGTACCTTCGTGTATGTTGATGTAGAATATTTCAAGCTCGTGTGCGTTGGAGGTTTCTGGAGCACTCATAGGTTGAGAGGAGAGGTATATCAAGCTCTTCGTCTCACTCTCCTTCGTTGGCGATGATCACGAACAAGGCATGTAGAAGAACTTACTTCTTGAATTTCAATGACACTGCAACCTGGTAACAAGACCTCGATGAAAGCTTTTAAGGCCTCTAAAGCCTCCTCCTCTTCTGTTCTCCAATTTGCAAACTCCTCACGCCATTCGTCCATGGTGTAGATTGCACATCTTCATTGCTTGTGGACTGAAGGTCTGTGTAGCCCTCCTCAGTGGGGGCACCAAAATGATAGCGGAAAAAAGAGCAGTGCAATCGGGTGGCCTCTGTACTCGTGCAAACTCCACAAACCACGCCTCATGCAAACAAGCAAAGAAACAAAACAAAGGGGGCACCACCCTAAATTAAGAGGTTTAGGGACCTCACACATAGTGCCCATAGGCAAGTGAGACTTCTGGCATTATGATGGCATCAAAACATATGGCAAAACACATATAAACGAAGCTTAGGGACCTTATGTAGCATATATATACACAAGACATCAGCTTAATAATACAACGGCATCTGATCATACATAACAAGGATATAGAGAAGCAAGCCAAGGATGACATAATCCCTTATAAAAAACAATCAACCCAGCAAGTAGGTATGATCCTAATAGCAACAAATCAATACCTTAGAGAATGATGGCGAGGATGGTGGCCATGGAGCATGAGAGAAGACTCCTTATTTAGGTTTTAGGGCTAGTAATGTAGCATACTAGAGGGAGAGAGAGTAGAGCTCCATCCATAGCTCCTCGTTGTGAGCAATGTCATCATTGCTTTGTTGCTTGGTGAAGTGTTGGTTTTGAGTGAGAGAAGGCCTCCTTATATAGGTTTCTGAGAAGGTTTAGGATTAGGTATAAACATGCTTAAATCCACTGATTGGGGTTACTTTTTGCTTAGGGTGGTCAACAGATTGAGGTCACCTGATATGTCACCATCAAGATATTCTCTAGAGTGATGTGAGAGGGGAGGGTAAATGCTGATTTTTCTGATTGTGACACATGGGGATAAGGCCTTGACCAGCATTTAAGAGCAGGTAAGGTGGCTGTTGAAACTGGAGGTTCTGCACATGTCAGGGGGGGACCTGCGGGGGGGAGGTGGCAGCTGGGTCCTCCTGAATATCAAATTCTCAAAAAATCCTCAACCATGGCTTCTTTTGACATGTGTTCTTTGAAAAAATCAGCATGTCTCTTTTCAACTCAAAATTCTTTATCCCTGTTGACTCACCTTTACTATAAGATTTTCCCTTTTTCTCCTCCTGTAACTGCATTGTTGATGCCCAATCACTGCTTCTAGAAACAGTGAACTGCTACCTACCAAATACTTATGGTGCAGTAAAAAATATTTACCATGGGTAAAAAAAGTTACTGTAGGTAAAAAGTGATTTGTATTTACCATGTAGGTGAAAAATATTTATTGTAGGTAAAAATATTTACTGTCGGTAAAAAAGTGAAAACGGAGTATGTTGTGCTGTGAGTCCACATGAACATCCTCGTGTAAATTTCACTAGAAATTCACACCTAGAATGGGCTATTTTGTAAGATATAGGTTGTAGGCATGCATAAGAGCTCGTTCCCACGTATCTTCTGTCCATGGCACTTTTTACTCTTTGGTGCTTGTGAACTAGATTTTTCTTCTCTTTCGAGATCCCTTGGACTAGAGTATCCTCATATCCCCAACAACTGACTGTGCCTTTATTGCATCTTCAGAAGGGGTCCTAAAAACCATGTACTCACGTGCTTGCCTTTGTCCTTCTTGTCTATTTCGTTCATTTCCTGGCTGGGGAGCCCTTACACCTTGAACCAGATTGATGGACAGGCTCTCTAGTTGATTGGTGATTTGTTGAAGTAATTCTTGTTGAGAGGACTCTTGGTCTGTTGCTCCTGTCCTTGCTACTACCCTTGCCATAGGTTGAGCTAGCGGTGGAGGCTCCATTCCGCCTTGTAGTTGAGCTTGGAATTTTAACTTCCTATCCTTCTCCCTTGCATAATTCATAGCTTGATCAAAGGTATCTGGGAATTTACCTTTTACCTTTTCTCGAAGGATGGGGTAAAGCCCTGCCAGGAAACAGTCCTTCTTTAGGCATTCTGGCACCCTTTCTCCTTCACCTAGTGATGCACACCATTTCTCCCACAGGTTGGAAAACTTTCCTTCATAGCTTCTATAGTCATTGGATGATGTTTGGCGTAGCTCTAAGAGCTGTCTCCATATCTCCTCTGGAGGCTCATGGCAGCAAAATTCTTCGATGAAGGCCATCTTTAAGGATTCCCAGTCTCTTCTTTCTTCAGGTGCCAAAGTTTGATACCATAATTTTGCACATTCCCTCAAGAACAAAGGAAAGGCCCTTAACTTAGTAGCTTCGTCATCCCTTCCCGATACCAGAAAGGCCATTTCCAAATTATCCAAAAATTCTGGAGCAACCTCCCCAGGCTTACCGTAAAAATTAGGGAAGGCCATAAGTGAGAGAGTAAACAATTACACAAACAGCTCCAATTTATTTTAAAATAGAGTATGGTAATTACAATTTGGAGCTTTAGCACAACTTAGCTCAAAATAGGATGAAGATCCACACATCAAAGGAATGGTAATAGTCTAGTAAGGGTAGAATGACAGGATGAGGAGAGCGCAAGATTTCCCCAAGTCTCTCGGCTCCAAATAACAAGGCTATTCTTTGCTGATAAAAGATTTTTCTATCAATACAAATATTCACACGGATATGACGCACAAAATGGAAAGGAAACATGCGGGGATCATCATTCTCATTATTGGCATCCATAATTACACACAAGAGCCTAGCTTAGTTGCACCACCTTGGGACCAATGAGCCTGATCAGCCACAGAAGGTCAGCACCTCGAATCACTTCGACTCTTCCTGATGCATCTGTGAAGACGTAAGGCGTGATGGCAACACTTTGTACAATGCTGAGCCTTTTAGCAAGCAACAATTGGATGCTATTACCATAATCAGCATGACGAATGAAAGTGACACCATTAATGTGCAGCACATCATCAACTAAGATAGTTTCCTTAGATTGAGATAACTTCTTGAAAATTAGCAGCAAAGGTAGGGCAGGGAGGCTTTTCACCCGGTCTCCAAAGCACTTTGGACAATATCCAAAGTGATCTTCACGCGGACAGGAGGTTGGCTTGGGATTGGTGGTGTCTGGATTCACAAAGTGCAGTGGGAGCACTCGTAGACGGGCGGCAATCTTGTAGGCAAGCCTTCGCCTCTTTGCTTCAGGAGGATTTAGGGGTGAGAGTCGTGGTTGCAAGTTGGAGGTTGAAGTTGGTTGCTCACTAGCCTTTTTCTTGCCTGTAGTGGTCATGTAATACCTTATTAATGAGATTAAGAAAAAATGTTACCTTACGCTTGAGCACGCGCTGCGGCCTTGGGCCACTTAGGTGTAGAGGTGATCTTCCTCCTCTTAGTCGGCTCCTCAGAAAAGAGAGGTCTGGTGATGCTTTCTCTTCCCTTAATGTGTGTCACAGTACCTTCGTGTATGTTGATGTAGAATATTTCAAGATCGTGTGCGTTGGAGGTTTCTGGAGCACTCATAGGTTGAGAGGAGAGGTATATCAAGCTCTTCGTCTCACTCTCCTTCGTTGGCGATGATCACGAACAAGGCATGTAGAAGAACTTACTTCTTGAATTTCAATGACACTGCAACCTGGTAACAAGACCTCGATGAAAGCTTTTAAGGCCTCTAAAGCCTCCTCCTCTTCTATTCTCCAATTTGCAAACTCCTCACGCCATTCGTCCATGTTGTAGATTGCACATCTTCATTGCTTGTGGACTGAAGGTCTGTGTAGCCCTCCTCAGTGGGGGCACCAAAATGATAGCGGGAAAAAGAGCAGTGCAATCGGGTGGCCTCTATACTCGTGCACACTCCACAAACCACGCCTCATGCAAACAAGCAAAGAAACAAAACAAAGGGGGCACCACCCTAAATTAAGAGGTTTAGGGACCTCACACATAGTGCACATAGGCAAGTGAGACTTCTGGCATTATGATGGCATCAAAACATATGGCAAAACACATAGAAACGAAGCTTAGGGACCTTATGTAGCATATATATACACAAGACATCAGCTTAACAATACAACGGCATCTGATCATACATAACAAGGATATAGAGAAGCAAGCCAAGGATGACATAATCCCTTATCAAAAACAATCAACCCAGCAAGTAGGTATGATCCTAATAGCAACACATCAATACCTTAGAGAATGATGGCGAGGATGGTGGCCATGGAGCATGAGAGAAGACTCCTTATTTAGGTTTTAGGGCTAGTAATGTAGCATACTAGAGGGAGAGAGAGTAGAGCTCCATCCATAGCTCCTCGTTGTGAGCAATGTCGTCATAGCTTCGTTGCTTGGTGAAGTGTTGGTTTTGAGTGAGAGAAGGCCTCCTTATATAGGTTTCTGAGAAGGTTTAGGATTAGGTATAAACATGCTTAAATCCGCTGATTGGGGTTACTTTTTGCTTAGGGTGGTCAACAGATTGAGGTCACCTGATATGTCACCATCAAGATATTCTCTAGAGTGATGTGAGAGGGGAGGGTAAATGCTGATTTTTCTGATTGTGACACATGGGGATAAGGCCTTGACCAGCATTTAAGAGCAGGTAAGGTGGCTGTTGAAACTGGAGGTTCTGCACATGTCAGGGGGGGACCTGCGGGGGGGAGGTGGCAGCTGGGTCCTCCTGAATATCAAATTCTCAAAAAATCCTCAACCATGGCTTCTTTTGACATGTGTTCTTTGAAAAAATCAGCATGTCTCTTTTCAACTCAAAATTCTTTATCCCTGTTGACTCACCTTTACTATAAGATTTTCCCTTTTTCTCCTCCTGTAACTGCATTGTTGATGCCCAATCACTGCTTCTAGAAACAGTGAACTGCTACCTACCAAATACTTATGGTGCAGTAAAAAATATTTACCATGGGTAAAAAAAGTTACTGTAGGTAAAAAGTGATTTGTATTTACCATGTAGGTGAAAAATATTTATTGTAGGTAAAAATATTTACTGTCGGTAAAAAAGTGAAAACGGAGTATGTTGTGCTGTGAGTCCACATGAACATCCTCGTGTAAATTTCACTAGAAATTCACACCTAGAATGGGCTATTTTGTAAGATATAGGTTGTAGGCATGCATAAGAGCTCGTTCCCACGTATCTTCTGTCCATGGCACTTTTTACTCTTTGGTGCTTGTGAAGTAGATTTTTCTTCTCTTTCGAGATCCCTTGGACTAGAGTATCCTCATATCCCCAACAACTGACTGTGCCTTTATTGCATCTTCAGAAGGGGTCCTAAAAACCATGCATCAGGTGCAAGTGTGTGAGTGTGTGTAAGCAAGGTTATCACTCAAGTGAATTAGGTTCCAAGATAGATTAGCTTGGACTCATAAACACAATCTTGAGTATTGACTTAGCTTAGCACAAGCTCACCATGGACAAGCATGTAGTGCAAAATGAGTTGTTGTTTATTGATTCAAGAGATGAGCTTTAAGTAGCTCTACAGCCTTGCTCCACAGTATGTGGGATAAATCCACTCTCCTCTCCTTGACTGACACCTTAGAACAAAGCTCACACTTTCCACTTACTTTCTCCAACCATGAGGGATAAGTTACCAACCATAATCAAAAGCATTTTGATTATCACTTTGTCCACCACCAAGGTTGTAGGGGACACATGAACACAGTGCAATCTAGGAGTTTTCGGGAACAACGTGTCAACTTGCCACACCGGGCATCCAAATCATACCAAATTTGAACCATAGGCTCATCTCAAGTAAGAGAAGACAAGAGTGGGATCCAAAGTGCACAAGCACACCAAAAGATTGACCTAGTATCTTTGGTGCACCGAAGGTAAAAGGCCCAATTGGAGACCGTTTTAACCCACTTGCAGATGCCATCAAACAGATGGCATGTTGGGTGCATCAGAGTCCATCTCATCGGGTTAAAGAAATATGACCATATCTCCACCACAAAATGACATTGTGTACTTTCGTGCAAAATACTGATCCATTTAACCTCAGACTAGAAAGGGATACTCCACAAAATATACCTAACGTCCTACTAACTTCTAGGGGCCCACAACCATAAACTAGTAGCCTCGAATCAAATTCTACTCAACAAGGTACAATCAACTTCTTTGGGATCAACACCAAGTGCAAGATATAGAACCAGAGCCACAATCTATCTTATTTAACCTAGTAGAAGCTATATATGGCAAGTTGAGGACATAAATGGCAATAATATGAAAAATTTATCTTAGGTGCATCAAAGATAAACCTTCCCATTTGAGCCACTTTTTGGACATAATTAATTGAAGTTCTTAAGCCTTATTACTAAGCCAAATTAGCTAGGGATCCATTCTTAAACCTTGGCTAAGTATAAAAGCCAATTTTTGTAACTTTTGACCAAAGATTTTGTATAATGAAAGTGAGTGTACGCTACAGTACAATACTATGAGTTTGTTGATATTTCAATCATTTGTGACTCCCTTGTGCAGTGTTGCATTGTGTTTCTAAGCGTACCAACTTGCTCGCAGGTGAAAGCTCTTCCTTTTTATGTAAGTCTCTTGCGATAAAGTTCTATTTTTAGTTGTGTCTATCTACGATTTGTTTTCATTCCTTACGCTCCATACACGCATCCAAATTGGTTTTTGACCATAGGAATAGATAGAGAACATCCTAAGGAAGCCCAAAATAGGTTGTTTATCTTTGGTATGATTTTGTCCAAATGTCAAAAATGACTTTTAAGCACATAAGGTTGGTGAGAATACTTTGCATATTCTAGGTAGCAAGTTTTCTTGCATTTGGAGCATTATAGCTACTATAAGAATTCATTGTATTAGGCTTGCAGTAAGAAGGTCAGCTTTTGGTGTTTGATGCACACATGAGACTGATCTAGGTGAGAGTACACTAGTATTGCATTTTTTGAGAGATTAGTTGTCTCTTGTAACGTCCATGCAAAAGTGGGGTCCACTACGTCCCATAGATTGACATGTTATGTCTATGTTTCTCACTTTGCTAGCATTGATATGGTGAGTCTTGGCAACCTGCCAACATAAGTGCATTGGTTTGTGTGCAAACAATGGTCTGGTGTTGGGAAGTGTGTAGTTCGAAAGTGTTTTTGAGAGCATAGGGGTTTTGTGAATACCATGAGCTATAGAGAGGCAGTATGTGTGTGTTTCGGATGTGTTCCCCATTCCCCCTCTCCAACATCATATTAAGAACAATTTCAATGACAAAAAAATTTCATATACCTAGTAGTACTTGTGTATATTACAAGTACTATTGAACAACATTGACAGATAGTTGTTTATGCATACAACATGGCTATATGTTGTTAGCAAAAAACATTCATTGTTTGTGCATAGATGTGATTTATTCTTCACATTCTATTATGGTTCAAACATTCTAGTAAGTTTTTCAAGTGATTGCAGAAGGAACTCGATCACTAGTTATGGTGGGGTTGTTTACAATTATGAGAAATGATAGCAAGACAAGGACTTCATCTATGTTGATGAGTTATGTTAGCATCTTACTTTTGTGGAGAGTTGAGAAGAGGTATTCTTGCATGTTCTAATGCCTTCAAAAAGTTTGAAACCTGATAACTCATCTAGATACCTTTTAGTTGTGTTAACTCATTTAAAATACTCAATTGAGTTATAAACTGAGTTCACAAATTATTTTGGATATAATCTGGCTACACAAACGAATGCAAAGGGACAAAAATGTGAAAAATCAAGATATTTTTGTTTCATTGAACCTCTTACTTTACTATGTATTGATCAAATGGACAATTAAATCCGTGAGGGATGACACTACGAAAAACATTAGTGTTCTCACGAAGATTGCACCACCTGCGGTTTTTGAGGATGAAAATGCTTCTCAAGGGGAGAGTAATGTTAGGCCAAGGTCCATAAGAGCCCCTCCCAAGGTTCTATGCAAAAATTATACAACTTATCATTTTATACAATTTCAATATATATAAGAGGTGCAAAAGCCTTAGCATAGGGGAGGAGTTCTTAGCACCTGACCTAGCATGGTGTTTAAGCCATGAGCCAACGAATTGCATTGTGAGGTACCTAGCACTTAGTGCTACCCCTCAATGTGTGGTATGAATGGAAGTGTACTCAAGGAAATACCAAGTGGAGGGTAAATATTTGTGTACACCACATTGCAAGGAGAGAGAGAGAGAGAGAGAGAGAGAGAGAGAGAGAGAGAGAGAGAGAGAGAGAGAGAGAGAGAGGGGGGGGGGGGGGGGGGGGGGGGGGGGGGGGAATAAAGTACACAGAGACACATGAGAATGAAAAAGAGAATCTTGAAATGCCCGATCTAAATGAAACAAGCAACCATGAAGTAATGCAAATACAAAATCTAGGTATACCATCCTACTACGGATAGAGAGAATTCAGTTTGCAAGGAGCAAGCGAGAACACTTTCAACTTACTTAAGCCACACATAAGTTGAGGATGCTTCGCCTCCCTCCACGAACTTAAGCTTTGAAAGGATTCCAAATACAAAGAGATGGCAGGAAATCAACACCAACCAGACCTGTCTAAACACACACCTCTTTGATGCTCAACATCGAGTGTTTAGGAAAAATCAATGCAAGATCCTCAACACATTAGCTATGTAGGTTGATCCTAATGAGCTTACCATGTACATGGGCCTAACAACAAAAGAACAATATCTAGGCAACACCCCCAATCCAGCAAAACCCCGAGTCATCGGCCCTTTCATTCAAGGCTAAGCAATGTAGGTGATCCTAATCTTGTATCAACGTTGTCATGAGAAACATAGCACATGAGTCCAATAAAAATAGCATATTTACATATGCACAAACAATCCTTTCCAAGCAGTCAAATTGTGCAGGATCTTTATGCTTACACATCCAAAATAAACAATCAAAACCACTTCAAAATCCAATTCAGATAGTAAACCATAATCCAATCCCATCACATGGGTGAACACCCCACCCAAATCAGGGTGATGCATATCCACAAAAACCACTTTAGCACATAACATAGATGCAAATATTTGGATAGCATTTTGACAATGCAACCATACCCAAAAAAAATGATCGAAGAGCCACACTAGCTTCCACAATCAAAATCAATCTCAGCCCTTGACCATAGACCATATTCCCTATTATTAAACCAATTCCCACACTTGGAGTTTGACCATACACACTACAATCGAGTGGAGCCAGCACACATGGTGCTTAAAGAATGAATTTTTTATGCATCAAAGAATTCCAAACAATGACTAACCATATTTTCAAAATCCCATTTTGATAATATTTAACCATGCATAAGTGATGCATTATGACCGCACCTTACTCCCCTTGCACATAGAATTAATTTTGACCTAGAGGGGTGGGAAGTAGTAGACACATGCACATGAGACATCCACATCCATCCATGGGGTTTTGTACATCATATGATATCATCACATGACTATAATCATGATGCAAAAACAACCCCACCACTTTGATTAAGCATATGTCATACCTTCACTTATATGCATAAAACAACTTTTTTCTATTTTTGGGTGCATGCATGACATACAAACGAAAGTATTTGACCTCAAACCAATTTTTGTCGAGAAGATTCGCTGCTTGCAATTGCTAGCAAAGTGAGAACTAGGCCAACAAACAAGATGTCAACCAAGGACGGAGCTTGACTCGTAGGCACATGGAAACAAATAGATGGGTGTCAATCATCTACTCGACCTTCTAGGGACAATCACTAACAAGGAAAACCAACTCAAAGCACGCTATGTATGCACAACCGCTATCTTACCTACTATGGTTATGCTCTCCAAAACAATACCTACCATTGTCGAATCATCTAAAGGACACTACTATAAAGTCTCTAACCCAATTCACTACATGTAAACACTTGGTGCAAAAATCACGTATGAAGACAAGTCAAAATTTACATGTCATTGATTCTGAATGCGTTTAGGCATAATGTGTAGTTCTACTCATTGTGAATGCAATGACATATAGCAATCATGAAACGGATGCACAGTTAGAGACAAAACTCACCTCAAAGCTCGTGGGAGAGCTCTTCGCGAAGAGACCAAAACCATGCAAGCTTAGTGCTGGCGTGTAGCTCTCACCGTTGCTAACATGAGGATGAAGACGCCTTTGCAATTTAGCTTTTGTAGTGCACATAGAGAGTAGAAGAAGATCACTCACTCTCTCACACAAAACTAACAGCCCACTTAGTTGATCTCAAAAGTTGATTAATTCAAAAGTTTCCCTTAGGGTTACATAAATTAGCTTTTATACCTCAGCCTTGGAGGTTCTAACTTATCAGAATCATCCCCTTCTTTCTACCATGGGTTCGGCTAATCCGCATATTTAGTATATTACAATCTAGAAACTCAATCGAGTCCCAAAAAATAATCACATTGAGTTTCACGGAAGAAATAATACAAAATTGGACTTTTTTCTTGTTCACTAGTTAACACTCCCTGCCTCTGCGTCCATGTCGTCCCTGACATGATGGGTCTTTTTCTGTTGGGAGCTTCTGGTCCTTGTGTCCTGATGTTGTAGCAGTCTTCAGCCATTTGCATTGATGGAAACCTTGTGGCTTTAGCAGCTTTAAGTATAATTCGTATATGATGTTTCCCAAGGTGACTGTAGGGCCAAAAATCTTGTTGTCATAAGTGAAAAAGCCAGTGTAAAAGGCTTCCTCAAAGGCTTGCACGTGATAGCTTGGCAGGAACATCACCCTTTGATAAAACATATGTAACACCTCCGGGGAGGCTGCTTTGCCAAATTATACGTCATTTTGGTGATAGTGTCGCCCGTTATAGTAATGTGGAGTCCGTTTCTTTGGACGATGCAAACACTTTGAGGTAGGCCAGGAGGGTCTTGCATATTTTCCTGATCATTACACATGTCAATTCAGGAGATCCAATGAACATCTAAATGGTACCTTTTAGGGTTTTCACCATATAATAAACACTTAATCTTTCTCCTTCCCTGGGTGGTAGCATTGACGCGTAGTTGAGCCAGGTGGGGTGCTTCTTCAGGATTCTTGGAGATGAATTTATGTGGTGATTCCTCTTGAGATCAATCTCCTCGGCTTGTGGATGCAGTTGGGCATCTTTCCATGAGCATTTGGTCTTACGGATACCCTTTTTGGCGATTTGTTGCTCAAACAACCTCTTTTTGTGAGGAGATGGTTGGCGATGATTTTCTTGTTGTCAGACCATATGTGCTGGCTATTGATGATATGTCGATGATGGCCGTGAAGTTTGGTGGCAAACGAACGCACCGTTTGGCTGTGAGAGCCAAATGACGCTTTGCGTGTCAGAAGCCTACCTTGATGTTTTGACCAACTCCTCGTAGTTTTACTCTGGAGGCAATTACATACGCTTGTAGGCACCCTTGAGTAGCACCTACTCTTGAACTTTGGTAGCATTCTGGCAACTTTCTTTCGGGTTGGCTTCTGCAGGCTCCAGGACGTTTCGATTGGCCTAGAGCAGCATAGGAAAAAGTAAGCGCATAAACTACTCAAAACAACCATTGGGCATAAACTGCTCAAAACCACTCCAATGTGACCGCCAACTAAAAAGCAAAAGAAACCGTTCATATACAGATCCTATGGTGAGGGTACCGTAAAATAAAAAACTTTAGCTACCTGTATCCCCGAAGATATCTCAACATTCGAAAATACCACAGCTCAAAGCAAACCTCACGCAATGACCCTCCAAAAGGCTAAACCAAACACAAAACGACTAGCCACAGTCTCAGAAAGGGCTCTTCCAGTTTGAGTCTTAGAAACGACTGAGAAAACTATCAAAATAGCCCTCCACACAAAGTACAATAGGCAGTAACCGCAACTCAACGTATGTGCGTGACTGCACACAAATAGGCACCAAGAACTACTACGTACAATAAAAAGTATCCTTGCGGGGATATCTGCTCTGACAAGAGCAAATATCTTCTCTGACAAGAGCTCAAAAGCGCTAGGTGTGCTAAGAAAAACATGCATCTCTCAACCCATATGTTCCGCAAAGAGATTGCTGTCAAAATAACTGCCAAAATTGTCTGTGTCTATAAGTGTGAAAAACCTGCAGAAACTCGTGTAGGTGGGCTCGAAAACCCCCCTGTAACCTACGTGTTGGTGTAGAATAGGAATGTCAGTGTTGATTTCTTTTGCCAAACAGAAATGTACTTGTCAAGTAGCCGCCAAAGAAGTCGAAGCTGAAAATTGTACCGTAGAGTGTGATCGATGCGATCAGCATGCCGATGTCGGGTGTCACTCCTTTGCGATATAGGTATCTCACCCGTGCATGTCTCAAGCATAGTTGTCCACGGGAAAACGCTCGTCTGCGGGAACGCCAATGTCGAGGTTGGATGTCAAAAATCCGCCGCGTAATGAGAGGTATCAAGTCGCAAAAGTTGGTGTTGAAATCGATGTGCCATCGAAGAATGCCGAAAACCGAGTCAATGTCGATGTTGAGGTCAATGGACTGAGGTCGAGATGATCTCTATGAAGTCGGTGTCGGAACGACGAATCGCCGATGTAGAGGACGCCTCCCGTTCTCGCTGGACGGGAGTCTCCGATGCCGAGACGAGTGGTGCACTCTCTTGATGTTTGAGAGTGGTGTCAAAATCATGTTCTCTCTCTCTCTCTCTCGGTCTCTCTAACAGCTTGTTTACTTGGTGAGCCAAAGGCTCTTGTCCTCCTATGTGATCGCACAAGCTACCGCGTGTTAGATTCTCACTCTGGCAGCTTTTCCCGCTAGCAAAAAGCTAAAAAAACCCGCTTAATAACGTCGAAGTATAGCACCTTCGCACGTACACTACAACGTCGCAACTTCTCCAGAAGCAATTCGCAGACAAATTAGATGTGCAACACTTCGCAAATAGAGAAGCTCGCAGGTTTCCCACAATCAGCTCGGACAGGCAGTTCCAGTTCGCAACAGGTTTGGTGACTCGACTCCAGATTATGCCAACTGATCATCGATTGAAATCTGATATCTTCTGTTTGAGTAGCACTACAACAGACCTCTGCCATGGCTTGATCACACCAGATATCTGATCTTTGAGAGTGCTCATTATGTCGGCAAGCATCCGAAGTACCTTCCAGGTTGATGATCTGCGAACTATAACAAATAACCAGGGTTTGCAAGGTCTTCGGCACTCCTTTCTGATAATGCCCGATTTGCTGCTGCATAGTGCGCCAGCGCAAAAAATAATTGGTGTGAATCTTGAGAATTAGGCATGAGGACCTACTGCATATCATTGCCATGAACATTGAAGGATGACCGAGGGCACATGGTTGTTGAATCGACATGAGCTATACTTGGAGCGGCATAACGCTGGCTGTAACTAGTTGAGTAAGGTAGTTGAAGTTGGACATACTGTTCAGTTGGCCACTGGGTCTTGTTGCACACAAAGCTGCTATGATTGCTTCGGGGGAAGGCCCTGGTAGGCTTATAATTAGGTATTGCGGCTTCACTGCAAAAGAAGGCCGATTCCAATATGCCGATGGGGCAAACAATGACATTGTCTTGTTTTTCCTTGTGAGTGATTTTCAGCGTTTTTGGGTTATCTATGGCTTGTGAAAGATGGAACCGTTTCTTGTCAGTAAAAAACAATAAGTTGTGTTGAGAATGTGGGGCAAGTAAAGTTTTGAACTAAGCTACACAGACAATTGACACCACAGTAGGAAGGGAACTTACAGTGAGCATCACAGAAGACCCTGAAAAGCCGATGGTCAAAGAGCAAGCCAGTGGAATTGGAGAGGCAGAAAGTGTCAAGGTCACCTATTGGAAATACACGGAGGAAGACAACACCATTGCCTTCTTGAAGGCATTCTGGTGTGACATTGCTCTCTTGCTCCAAGGTAAGCCCTGAGCAGCCTGTTTGTAGATGATGCTGGTGCAGTTAGAATATAGAGAGCTGGCAATGGAAATCGTTACTTCTGATGTAGTTAAGGGTATAAAATTCAGAAGCCCAATTGTTGTTGTAAAGGCTGGAAGTAGTTGTATGGTTTGTGTGCAGCTGCTAGCCCAGTACAAGCACATATGTTGGCTCATCAAAGCTCTACCATTGTCATGAACACCACGGGAAATTTGTACATCCAGCTCGACACTACGTCGAACTGAACGTAGCACTTGTCACTCAAGAGAGCTCTCTCTCTCTCTCTCTCTCTCTCTCTCTCTCTCTCTCTCTCTCTCTCTTGTCTTCTCCTCGGGCTCCTCCTCTTTGTGATTATCCTCTTCTTTGCGATGATTGTGGAGAGCAAGCTGAGATGAGAGAGCGCGAGCACTCACTTGCAGATGACCATTTCTTATGATGAGGCAGCTAAAAATTAGTAGTGACTAATAGATCCATTATATTATGATGGGTCCACAATTGTATAACATGGTGATTAAATCAGGACAACAGTCAAATTGTCTAGATTGTCCGCCAGCTAATGGGCAATGGGCATCCCCTGTTTAGGGTGGGTTCACATGATCCGCCGGTACAAGTTAGTGCTTTGAAAGCTTTTTCCTTCAATAGTTTAGACGGAGGCGGAGATGAAGCTCACAGAACTGCCTCAACAAATCAGGTTGCCTGCACTATTGGCTGCAGCAACCAAAAACACGATCTCCGCACTTCACACTGAAAAGGGCATCGTAGTAGAAACTGTTCCAACGGGGGGGGGGGGGGGGGCACCAGCTCTGGCAACAAAGTTGATTGGTAAAGCTTAGTATGCATCTCCTCGTATGTTCACCCTTGCATGATTCTCGTCCTTAATTCCACTTATAGTTTCTGGATAGCACATGGTAGTGAATTTGATGTGCATCCAATAGACTGAATATGGTTCCTTCTACTATGGAGACACCGAACTCAAGACTCCCATTATCATGGACAATTAGAAAGGAGGATACATAATGCACGCTAGTCAACATGGAGGCAAAAAAGACAAAATTGCTTACGGAAGTAGCTTACAAGAGAGAGAGAGAGAGAGAGAGAGAGAGAGAGAGAGAAGCTAATATTGATCAAAGTACATAGAACATAAAGTTACATCTGCTTCTCTTTAAGCTTAATCAATATCCTACATCTTCTGTATTTGTCTTAATGTGTGTTTTGTGTATGGCAGGGAGAGCATATATTCAGAACATTGAACGTTGTGATTGCAAGCGCGTCTCTAGCTCGACCGCACTACAAGGTCCGCTATTTGCATCCAATTTCCCATGCGCATGTGTTTGCTTGGCACAACACATAAACGCTACGGGGCAGGGCACGGCTTCCGTTTCTTATAATATTTTGGAGAGACCACAGTGCCAGCTCTCCACCATACTTTTGTATGGCACCTTTGCATGATGTGCACTATATATTTTGTACTTTCACTTTGTGAGGTTTCATTATAAGACGATATGTTTAACTATTCACATTGCTTTTTTGTAGCTTGACTCAAATATCGGCCTATAGATTGGACAATTGAAAAGCACAAGTACAACATTGCAGGTCAATAAAGCACCTCGTTTCTTGTTGCAGTTCATTGATGCACTTGACTTTGTATCCTCCCATGAACACAATAAAAATTTTAAAATGTGCGTGCTTCTCTTTAAGACTCAACTAACTCTCTTAAAATCACCCCTATAATCTCTATTAATTGATGCCACTTAACTGTCTCTAACCAAAAATATAATAACATTTCTAAATGTATTTCCTCTCAGGCAAGGTCGTAGTTGTCGAGTTAGTCACAATCTTGTTTGTGTTAGTGCTAGATGGTGAATATCAATTTTCATAAGTCCTTTTATATTCTATAGTTGTTATATAGCAAGGCCCACCAAGCAAGACTAGTTCTTTCTCTCTCACAACTTTTCTCGGGCGTGTGTGAGCGGGGTCGGGTAGTCTGGTTTGTCGAAGGCTAAGGTGGGATCAAAATCTTGCACACACTTAAAAAGGAGGTGTTTTTTTAAAAAATTAACTTCAATTCTCTGTGTGAACTGTGTCAGACGAGCGAGAAATGAGCTCGCTTTTGCTCGCTACTGCATAAGAGATCTGAGCGTGCGAGTGCCCGCGCGCGCGCGCAACCACACACACAAGCATTTAAGTATCCTCCTCTCAATTTCGCCCGCTGAGTGCTGCTCAATTCTCTATCTTCTGAGATGCCGACTGCTATGGAGTGTGTGTGTGTGTGTGTACAACCATCACAAGTTCTTGCTGCTAGTGCTGTCTCTAGAGCTTTCGACCTCGTGAGCTCTTCCTGATTTCCTTTGATTCCCTTGCTTCTATTGCCTCGACTTGCTTCCGATGCCGAAGCTTGATTGTCCTTGCTTTGCTTCCAATGAATCGATGTCTGCACTCTTGTTCAATGTCCACTTCGATTCCCTTACTTGCATCTCGTTCCCGACTCTGAGCTTTGATTTCGTACAGAGCTTGTTCGCTCTCAAGATTCCCATCTCGACTAGGAGGCCTTCACACGCGAGGTAGCAGGGGCTCGGGGTCGATTTGCCTGTACCACTTGTGGGGGCGGATGCGGAATGTGCAAGTGAAGGAAGGAGAGAAGGGGAGGAAGGAGAAGAACACACAGTACTTGGTGGAGCTTTAGAGGGTAACCACTCTCTTCTCCTTATTCCCATTGTAAGCAGTAATGTGTAAGTGGGTGGGCGACCCTCGTCACTAAATGACACCTCCCCAGGGAGGTGGGATCAATGGCCCACAGTAGGCGTCGCGAGGCGGGTGCAATCCGGGCCGTCCGATCGACATTTAAACTAGGTGTGACCTAAGCGAGAACTCGAAGATATGTACACCACACCAAATTTGGTGTGAACTCGGTGTGAACTCAACGTGAACACGGTGTGAACTAGGTGTGAACTGGGGAGGGCCTGCACACCACACCAAATTTGGTGTGAACTCAATGTGAACTCGGTGTGAACTAGGTGTAAACCTGTCTGCGACGTCGTGATCTATAAGCTTATCCCACACACACCTTTCAACGAGCGCGCGTTAGCTTAGTGGTTAGAGTCAATCCCGTGGGGGAGAGGGTAGTGCGTTCAAGTCCCGGATCCGAGAAAGTGGGAATCTTTTACATTCCGTAGGAAATCCAACGGTCACGATCAACTGATGATCGTGAGCCATTGATCCCACCTCCAAATGGAGGTGTCAATTAGTGACGAGGGTGGGCGACCGAAACCTGCCACGAGGCTTGAAACCTAACAACATGTTGGACTATATATAGAGTCTAGCTATATGTAGTCCAACAACTAGAGCGAAGGCAGGTCTCAGGAATGAGATTGCAAAAAGCTGGTGGATTAGCATATATAAAAATGGAGCCAATCTCTAGGAGCAAAATTGCAAATAAAAGAGGGAGCTGACGCGGAGCTACAAAAACGCAAGCTGGCTTGGACCCTCACAATCACGGTTTTTGGAGAGGGGTCCATGTCTTGTTGTATAAAAAATAATCTCTTGGTAGGGCAGGCTGATTTGACATAATAAAAGTCATTTATTAATAATTATTGACTTTTTGGAGATTTTCACGTCGCAAAACTTGGCATATCTATTTCTGTACTGATGGGATGATCTCAAGAATTTGACCACCCGTTTTCCATGACATAGACTACATGCTAGTGTTGCTGGAAGCCCACAAAAGTGTAACAACCCATGTCTGTCACTTGCATAAACCATTCATGCAAAGAGGGTTACCAATTGGTATTGGCTAGTGGACATGAATGGGCATGCTCGTCCTTTGAAAGGCTCACAAAGCTTCCAGTACATGATCCCCTAATATCTAATGACTTTTGGATTAGGGTTGGCTCTGACAGTCATAGTA
Source organism: Adiantum capillus-veneris (assembly GCF_014529385.1). Taxonomy (NCBI): domain Eukaryota; kingdom Viridiplantae; phylum Streptophyta; class Polypodiopsida; order Polypodiales; family Pteridaceae; genus Adiantum; species Adiantum capillus-veneris. Next base: position 76,252,764 of record NC_140946.1, read on the forward strand.
GCATGTTCATATGGCACACATAGCCATGTGCATGTGTGTAATGTGCAGCAGAAGTGAATGATGGTGTATTCTCAAGATGAGTGCTCAACATGTGCCCAAGGTTCCGTTTACTGAAGGGGACAGAGAGCCCCCCTCTCTACTTTATGAGAGGTCATGCAATGACCAAAACAAAAAGAGAGTGCAAACTGTGAGAGAAAGTGTTGAGAGTGATCATATATATATATATATATATATATATATATATATATATATATATATATATATATATATATATATATATATATATATATATATATATATATATATATATATATATATATAGAGTGAGAGAGAGAGAGAGAGAGAGACAGAGAGAAGGTCGACACCAGATGGGGTCCCAAACCCCCCTTCAAGGGCCTCCCTCTATTGCTAGATAGGCATTTGCTTTAGATTACACAAGGTCTGGTACAATGGTTCTAGATGTTGTGATGCTTGACAACGACGATGACAACGACAATGATGACAACGAGGATGATGACAATGACAATGGTACTTGCGATAAAGGCTGAGACTGCGAGGCTAATGGTTGAAAATTGAAACTGTTAGGGATGTTGATAGAATTTTGCAAATGTGATGAGGCTACGGGCTGATCTACTATCATTGAGGACAAGGATGGCTGAAAACTAAAAAACGCTGGCTGATCTGAGGGCTGAAAACCAAAAATCTTGGTATGGCTGCATCAAAAAATGTGATTGTGATGAGGCTATGCCTAATTTGCTATGGTACTACAACGAGACGCCAATGGAAAGAGAAAATGCTACTGCTACTAAAAATGTTGGGTATTGCTGAGAAAAACGCTAGGACCTACTTGGTATTGTGGGCACTGCTTGGTGTTGGGTGCTACTACTCTCCTGAATCTTGTGCTCTTCTCTAGCACCCCCAGGCTGCTTATAGAGGTGCCAAGAATTAGGTAAAGTAGTCTCCCCTACAACCCCACGACCTTGGAAAATAAAAAATCACTCTTTTGATCAAAATGCCGTGTAAAAGGTGGTTCACTCACAATTAAGGAAAATGGTTTTGTGTAGTGAAAATGCTCATGTTTGGTGCCGGGTACTAATGCTAATGCTAATGGGTTGTGCAATTAGAGTGTATGCAGCTACTCTAAGTGCATGTACATGCAGGTCCTGCATACAAGCACACAAGGGTGCCAAAATACTTCCTAGGCTAATCTAAACCCTAGAAGTAGGTACAACCTGTGATCCACATGCACACAAGGTTAATTGTGCACGTGACAATGTGACAATAGAAAAGGAGGATTTACATAGTTTATAATTATTTAGCTTTGAGACAAAATTCTTGTTTGGATTGAAACAAATGGTTTCTTTTCATGTCATTGTATATATTGTCTTTGCTTAAACTGTAAAATGACTTATATAAATGTTGAATAATGGAAGGTGATAATGCAAAATTTCATTCCTTCTTTGACAAATGTTTGTCTGTAGGAGTCACATTATGGATTATCTTCTACAATGTGTGTGTGTGTGTGTGTAATATGTTCTATGGTCTTGACAAAAGAGTTACTTGTCAAGAATTGTAGGATACAAATTTGTACACCTTGCATAGAGGGAGTCAATGGCAGCTTCTAGAGACATAAAAGTATATAATGTAGAAAACTATTGTGAGATTCCACTTGGTGTTGTTCCTGTCAAGGGAGAATCAACCTACAACATCATTCAAAAGGAGATCATAGAGGATGAGCTATTTGAAGAACATTTTCACTTTGTTTTGGGAGGATCTATAGTTATCAATGCAAAACAAGAAGACAAGTGGCTTGTGGAGAATGGATTGGTTTATCTAAAGAGGAATGCCGACAATGATAGTTTGAATCTTAAAGCATCAAAGATTCCATGCAATGATTCTTGATCAAGTCTTGGAAGTATCATGAAAGCACTTTCAATGACTGTCCTCAACTGTTGTCAATTGTTCTATTTCTCTCTCTTTTCAAGTATTGTCAATGCCAAATTAGCTAGGTGTAAATTACTATGTTGCTTTTTTAAATTAATTACTCCCTCTATGCTCATTAGGAACTTGGTCTTAATGAAATGCTCACTATGTTATCATACTAGCTCTGAAAACTAATAGAGTACAAATGTGGTGTCCGGCTACTTGTCTGACTAGTTGGGTGCCCGTTCTGTCATAAAATCTAATATCTAACCAACCCAAATGATTTTCTCATATTAAATTGATCACTTAATGTGGGAGAATAAACGGGAACAAGTGTTAAGATATAGATATGTGCTTATAGATCTATCTCAACACGGGGCCAATAGTAAAGGGGCCCAAATGGGAGATGGTCTATCAAGAGCAAGGCTAACCAATGGAGCATAAGACCTTAGGGTTAGCTTCATTGAAGACCTCCAATAAAGTGTGTAAAAGTCCTTTGACCTTAGGTAAGCTAGGGCTGATCTTGAGGTGGGAACCCGGCCCAAGCTCGAGGTGTTTGTCCTGCTTGAGGTGCTTGTTGTGCTTGAGGTGTTTGTCCTGCTTGAGGTGCTTGACTTACTCCATGCTTGAGGTGCTTGACTTGCCGCTTGATTAAGGTGCTTGAGGTGCCTTGACATGCTTGCTTGAGATGCTTGTGGGAATACCCCCTAGTCCAAGTGCTTTGTCATGCTTGATGACTAAGGTGCTTGAGCTCCTAAAGTCAAAAGCATCCCTACAAGAGGGGGGGCGAGCCCTTTTCCTAGGGATTAGAGAGAGAACACACACTCACACTCACAAGGGAAGCCCCAGCTTGAAGAGGCAGCAAGGACACATGTCAGGTCCCTACCCATGTTACCTTCATGTGTTGCTTGAAGCCTATTGGCTAGGCTTCAAAGGGGTCCAATGATAAATTACTTGAATTATCTAATTGTTTTTGCATTTATCAAGTCCTCTCTCTCAAAGGGGAAAGGGGGACACTTGTCCCAAGGCTATCCCTGTTGCTTGTAATGGCTTCTGCTTGTGATTGGCTAGGCCTGGAGGGGTCCAATGAGCTTCAAGCATGAGCTACAAGGGGGGGTCGACCCAAGCAAGCTAGGGGGGTTCTTAGGGGGTATACTCACCCACACACACTCACAAGCACTCTCATTGTGTACTATGCAAAGTGCAAGAGCTCCCTCTCCTTCTCCAAGCAAGTAGAGGTTGAGAGCCTACACCAACACTCTTGGCTATGGAGTGCAAATCCAACCAAGATCCATGCTTCAATGCTTAAGCTTTCCATCTCCTTCTTCTTCATTACTATGCTATTATGTATGCTAGCAACAAGAGTATGATAAGTGAGGAACTAATTCTTTCCCCTACGAAATGTTTCTTCTTCCTCTTCCCTACCCTCATTCCCTGCTAGCTCTCTCCACCTTCAAAGGTGTTTGAGGTCTTGGGACTGAGGCTTGGGGTAGTTAAATCTTTCTTCAAGTTTATGTTATGTTTGTGATGCATGAAGCCTTCCATCTTCATAGCATCACCTAGGTCACAAGGAACACAAAGACTGTATTGTAACAAGTCTCTCTTTATGGGAGAAATCATAATACAAATGCCTATTGGAGGGAAGACCGGCTCCACATAAATCCGGTCCTCAACTGTTGTCATGTTCTCTAAACTCTCTCTCTTGCAAAAGTATTGTCTATGCCAAGTTAACTAATTGCTATGATTATGTTGCTATCTTCAATTATGTCAACCCGCTATGTTCACAAAATCATTTCTTGAAAGTACTCTCATTAAATTCCGCTACTCTCACATTGAATAGGCAAATTCCATTACACGTTCAATCTGTCCTCAAACATTCCCCCCTTCCTAATCGCGTCGTCCCTTGACACGACCCTGTGCAGTCTTGTCATAGGGTTGTCTTCAGCTTTGTTTGCAAGGTTGGTCTTCAGCTTGGGAAGTTCTTTGTCGTTGATGACTCTCCCCCTTCCTTGAGTGATTCATATCTGTCATGTTGTTGATATGTGATTTAATCTTTGATTTTTGAGGCAACTTGTTTTCTTGTTGTGCATTCACCTCTTTGTTGCCAATCTTAGCCACCTTTAAGGTGGATGTTGATGTATTTGAGCTTATAGAACTGATCCTCTTTGGGGCGTGGACTTTATGATGGATTTGTTTTCAAGGTCCACTGCAATTTGAGTTTTCCACAATAGGTAGCCAATGTTGAAGCACTGTGTGAGCTATGTATGGTTGTTGTGGATAGCTCGCTTGTTGAATTTTTCATTGCTTGTCATTGTAGGCCATTCTTTAACTTGCCATTTTTTTATGGAGCTTTGTTGTTGCCCTTGAAGATAAAAGATGCTCTTGATAAGCATATGGAGACATGCAAATTTTGCTCCAAGTCGTTGTCGATTGATTTGGGTAGCCATTTCCTTATTGTTGATGTAGAAGTAATATATATAAGAAGTTGATAATGAGGGTTTCTAGATTAGGGTCTTAAAGCTTGGATGACCAAAGGAAAAAAATCCAATGGGAAAAAAGTACCTTTGGTATATGCTCTTATTGGAGTTGAGAATTTGGACTTGAAGTACATGTCATGCAAGGTGAGTGCTTGGGAGAAACAAAGGAAGAGTGTCTAATGCAAGTGCCAATTCTCGGACACTCTATATGCTTATGAGAAATTTTGTTAAACAAAAGCATGCAGTGTGGAAGATGGAGTTGATCAATGCTTCAAGAAACAAATGTAGCACATGTGACATCAAAGGACGTCTCAATAGCTTCCACGCTTCCAAGAAGGGTTTTCAATGTAAAAGCTTCTCCACTCATTCCTCCCTGTGTTGAGTGCGTGAGTGTCTTTTCAACTTCCTTCTTCATTTACCACTATACTACAAGGACTTCAACTCTTATGCTCACATATACAAGCATGAGCGACACAACGTAATTATGCTCAACTCTTCAAGCTTGGGCAGTACCTAAAATAACTAAGACGCTTGGGCCACAGAGAATATTACATGAAGGTTTGGGACTAGCACCTCGCTCATTTAGTGGTTTAGCTGCACGACTCTGACTTTTATGCCATGTATTTTTAATGGCGTCTTGGACTTACCTGTTTAAGGCCAGAAACCCAATTTCATAAGTTCTAGAAATTTAGTCCTCTTCCATTGTGTTGGTCTTTGGATGCCATCATTTTGTTGAGTAGGTTCAAAAATTTTGGCTCCTCTTGACTTGATTGTCGTATGTGCACATTACTTTGTGAAACAAGTCCTTCAGCTCTTGTAGGGACTAATGTAGACTGATGTAGCCTTTGCTTTATCTCCCATTAGAAGAAATTGTTGATGTGCATGGGTTCTTTGTGATTGAGTTTCTACTAGCAATTTTGGAACCCACCTTGTCTTTGGTCCTTGTGTGACCGTCTTTTACATTTGCTTCTTTTTCTCGATGACTTGATGGACACTCAGCTTTGGTATCCATAACTGATTGTTTACATTGTAGAAGCCCTGATTCTATAGCTGATGACAAGGTACCCATCAGTAGATTGCAGCAGTCTTGGTTGCAATTGGCTTTTGTTGGCTTGTGGTTGCAATTGCTTACCTTTGGATAGAAGCTTTTCCAGATTGAGCTACTATTTTTGGTAACCCTATTTGAGTGTTACCTGCATAAAATCCTTGTGCTTCGAGTAGCTTGACTGGAATCATCCATCGCTACATCTGTGTTTCTTGGGTAGCTTGGTGAAGGTCTGACTTTGGCACCCATACTTTTTGTGTTGCAATCCTGGAAGGTCTTTTCTTCTGACTTCTGTGGTTTTTATTTCTCTTGTTTGATTTGTTGGTCTTCTGTTGATAGCTCGTCTTGCTCTTTATAGAACTCTTTGGTTGAGGCGAGTAGATCCAGGCTGTTACTTTAGGCTTTTTGGCCCAAGCATTAGCGTTTCCTTGGATGTAGCCCTGAGCAGTGATTGACTCATGTAGAAGATTCATTGGAAGTTTGATGTACGCTCGTTGAAGGTAAAGTCGTCTTGCAAGGGTGATATACTTGAGTGTTTACCTTTGCTTTACCTTTTTCTACGATGATTGGCAATTTCTTCTCTGCATGTATTTGAGAAGCTTTATGAAGTCTTACTGTTGTCGTTATTGAAGCTTTTGGTTGTTGTTGAAAGAAGATGTTCCTCCAGCTTTTTGTCAAGATCGAACTCTCTTTGATATGATGGGAGTCAATTATGTGGAAAGTATCCTTGTACTCCCCAGTACTCAACTTGAGTACTACTTCTGCCATGCCAAAGCTAGGAATCTCCGTTTTAGCAGTAATAATTTTTTGGATCCAACCCTACTTAGGTAATTAGTAAGGGTGGAGTTTTATGGTTAGGACACACTTTAGAGAAATATACACGTTTATGAGCACACCATATCCACTACAACGTGGTATCACACACATGAAGAAAAATAAGGTATGTACAATCTTTGAGTTAGTATGTGGGTAGAGTTTAAAGGTTAGTAGTGATAGAGTGAGGCTAAAAATGTGAAATTTTTAATAGCGAAAAGCAGCTTTCACTATCAAGGGACAAGACATAGCAGTTACTCCCTTAATTGGAAAAATGTGGACAAAGCGGATTTCTTCATCTACCCTCTCAAACATGAGGATGTTATCATTGGGGCACCATGGTTTAACCGCATGGCTTCCAACATGAAGTTCCCTAAAAGGAGAATCTACTTCACCTACAAGGAAAAGAGCATTTACATAGATGCTAATGAGTCGAGGAACACCATATCCCTGGTAAATACGCTTGCTTTTGATAAGTCCATGAAAAACTCTACCTCTATGTCTATGATTTTTGTTGGAAAATCTTTAAATGATTCTAGTGGTTTCACAAGCAATAATAAAGGGAATAAAGAGGAATTAGAGTTATCTAATTTCCTAAATGGATTCCAAGATTTTTTTATTGATGACATCCCTAGTGAGCTACCTCCAAAATGAGGGATGATGACCATGCAATAGACCTCCTACCAGGAAGCTCACCGCCTAATAAACCTCCCTATTGAGTTTCACAAGATCGACGAGAGGAGATCATGAGGCAAGTGCATGAATTGGTGGAAAAAGGGGATGGTGAGGCCTAGCTTCTCTCCATTCTGTTCACCAGTACTTTTAGTGCAAAAGACAGATGGCACCTATCACATGTGTGTCGACTATAGAGCACTAAATAGGATCACTATTAAAAAAAAATATTTTTCATGCCGCGGGTAGAAGATCTATTTGAAAAGTTATAAGTTTTGGCCTAAAAAATATTTGAGATGCATTCAAACTCATGATGGACAAAAATCTTTAGGCCACTTAAATTCTCTTGAGGAGTACAAGCGACACCTCTAGGTAATCTTTCAAGTTGTGAGAGAGAATAAGCTTTTCATTAATCAAAAGAAAAGTGAATTTTTCCTACAAGAGATAGGTCACATTATCTCTAAAGATAGCACCCATATGCATCCAACAAAGTTAGAGGTAATAAAAGGATGGCCTAATCCAAGGAATCTACAGCAGGTACGAAGCTTTGTAGGTATGTGTGCATACTATTAGATGCTTCATAAAAAACTTCTCGCTAATAGCAAGCCCATTACATGACTTAACGAAAAAGAACATTAAGTATTCATAGACTGCAAAAGTGTAAGAAGCTTTTGAGAAGCTTATCTCTCAACTTGTGCTCACACTACTAGATCTCTCAAAGCCATTTGAGGTCCAATGTGATGCTTGTAGTTATTGCCTTGGAGCTGTTTTGCTTCAAGAAGGGTATGCCATAGCATATGAGAGTCAAAGAATCAACTTTGATAAGCGAGTATTGGGCAAATACAAAAAAGATCTACTAGCTGTTCTATAGCCTAGACATGTGGAAACACTATCTCTTGGGGGCTCCATTCATCCTACGAATGGATCACAAAGCCTCAAGAACTTCATGATGCAAACCAGACTCTCCAAATAACAAATGCGGTGGGAAAATTTTCTTTTGCAATTTAAATTTCATATTGCTCAAATTGCTGGCAAGCACAATCAAGTGGTCGATGCACTTTCACAACGGCCAAGGGTAAATATGGTGTCTATAGCAACTCACAATGATCTATCTTTTATGATAGATGAGTGTGCTACCGATCGAGACTTTAAGTATGTAATTATAGCCTTTGCATTAGGGAAGAAAAAAGAACCATTCACCTTGAAGGATGGTTATCTTCCAAACGGCAATACGCTATGTGTTACTCACCCATACAATAAGAAATCCATGTATAAATCCCTTTCTTCTCCTTATGTGGGCCAAAGAGAGATTCCATAATCTACTATTCGAGGAGTAGAAATGTATTTCTGTTGGTCTACCATGAAAACTAAACATACAAGAGTATGTTTCAAAATGCGTGGTATACCAAAAATTGAAATTTGATCGAGGGAAGCAACTTGGATTGTTTCAGTCGGGCAGGCTTAGCGAGAAAACACACTCTATGCCTATCAAAAAGACTATTAAGGCACATGAAACAACAACCCTCTTTAGATCTTAAATTTTCAAGTATCATGGCTTGCCAACATCCATAGTGTTGGACAAAGATCCTAGAATGACCAGTAATTTCTAGAAGGGTATCTTTGAGAATCTAGGAAGTAGATTAAATTTCTCTTTCGGCCTATCATCCACAAACGGATGACCAAAGTGAATTAACTAATCTAACAATCCTTGAATCTACTAAAAGCCTATGTCATGGAAGTAGATCAACATTCTCAATGAGAGAAGTACCTAGCTCTTATAGAGTATGCGTACAATGACATTGTACATACTTCTATGGGGAAACCACCTTTTGAGGTTAAAGTGGGAAGATCCAAAAGTCCCTCACTACTTAAAGTACATGGGAAGATATTTGCCTGCTGATGAATATGGCCAAGACTCACAAGAATCTGTTTCAAAGATTAGAGAGGTTATATCCATGGCAAAGCAAAGGTAAAAAGGGTTGCTGCTAATAAGCACATAAGAGCCTTAGCCTTTAAGGAAAATGATTGCGTCTTGCTAAAGTTTCTCAAGGCTTGTCTAAGGCATAATACGGGCAAGAATCCTACAGTGTCAAGGGATATGTGTTCGAAATGTGAATCAGGCAGGCACCGGGCCTCTGGCTGTGAGAGGTGTGAGAGAGAATAAGAACAACAAATGCAAATGGCTATGGCAATCACCATAATCTTCAACTAATCAGTCCAAGCTCTAAGTACAATGAAATTGGTAGCCAAGGTGGGCTGTTAGCAGCACCAACACTTGGATTCAGTAGTGAATAGGAGTTTAAGCTCCCTTTACAGATTAACCGTGCCGTTAACAACATCGAGGCTTGGTAAAACCATTAACTGGGCCGTTAACAACATTAAGGCTCAGTAAAACAATTAATTAATCTTCAGACTAATATCGATGAAGAAGATTTTCCACCTGCCACTTTACCTGCTTCAACTTCCTTCAAGAGCTCTCTAAACTGCTCCTTTTCCTTCTTAACCTCGTTTTTTCCTTGCCTTTTTAATCACAACCGCTCACCTCATGCTCGATAGGAGAGAGAGACTTCTTGCATGTCTAGATCCGAGAATGAGAGAGAGTCTTCATTTCGTTATGCTCCCATCTTCATTACTTCTCATGCCACAACCAACACCTCCTTCAAGCGAGGAAACACCTTGCTTCTATGCTTAGCTCCGAGAGCAAGAGAGTGAGTTGCTTTCCCTCCTCTCTTGCTCCTTGCTTATGCATGAGAGCGAGAAAAAGAGTCGCTTGTTGCTCCCCTCTTCCCCTTGCGTATGCTCCGGAGCGAGAGAGAGAGAAAGCTTCTCCCTTTGCTTGCTTTGTGTCACCTCATCCCTCTGAGAGTCTTACTTCTCAAGCACGAGAGAGAGAGAGAGAGAGAGAGAGAGAGAGAGAGAGAGAGAGAGAGAGAGAGAGAGAGAGAGAGAGAGAGAGAGAGAGAGAGAGAGAGAGACTTCACTTAGGTTCTCAAGCATGAGAGAGAGAATTCATTTTCCTTTGTGAGCCGAGGACGAGAGAGAGAGAGAGAGAGAGAGAGAGAGAGTGGGCGAGAGCCCTCAAAGTCTTGCTTCCTACTGCTCCCCTCTTGCTCCCTCGTTACTTCATGTGCCCTTGCTGCTTATGGCCAAGAGAGGGAGAGAGAGCTTTTGCTTCACCTTGTGTTGCTACACGAGGACGAGAGGATGAGAGACAGCTTGAGAGAACTTTGCCTTGGTCCCTTCCCCTTCTGCCGTCACACTCCAACAAATTCCACACGTTTTCCCTTTTCTTCCCTTGCCAACCTCTTGCTCCTCCTCTTAACCATATATTTTTCTTCGACACCTCATATCCCCTCTCTCTTCCCCCTAAGCAACAACGGCACCGTCGTTGCTGGGGGCGTGTAACCTCTCTTGCTAACGTGGCACGTTGGGTTTCGACCTCTGCCAAATTCCATGGGATTTGCACCAAATTATGCACCCTTGAATTCTATGGAGTTCTCATTTCATTCTTGTGCTCATCCGAGCTTTATGTAGCCCTGTGCGAGCTTCCCCAACTCTTCCCTATGCGCTGCTTGCTGCCCCCCATGCTATTTCTTTCCTTGCTTGCCACTCACCCTTATTTCACCCATTGGGCGGGCGGCCTATGCTTAGGTTTATGGGCGGCCATTCTTATTGGCTTTGGGCGGCCGGCCCTTGTAGTGGCACCACATTTAACATGCATTATCGGGCAAGGAACTGCCTACTGCAAGTGAATATCAAAAAACTTGCCAAGCACGATATCTTCCCCCAACAGTCCTTGACTAACAATATCTTTGTGAATTTTACTGTCCATACCAGCATCTCGAATAATGCTACATGCTTGTAAGATGCACATATAGGTGATTGCACTAGCCGAAAGGCATTCCCTTTGCACTCGGTTGTTTATAGCTTGCACTAGCTTCTTAGATAATGCCAAAATTACCCAGCTCAGCAGTGCCGACTGACACCGGCCTCAAACCGTATTATCTCATTAAGCCGGACTCTACCTGACAAGCCGTAAATCCCTTTAGACTTCTCAAACTGCACAAAACACATACAAACCCTGCTGAGGCTATAAAATTCCCAGATGGCACAACGATCGAGCGGGCCAGACTAGTATGGAATTGGCCCCCGATGAATCTTTAACGGCGGCCAATATCTTGGCAGCCGTAACTCCGATCGCTAATCTGAGAAGACCGTTGTGCTCCACAAAGTGAGCACCTCAGGCCCATGCATTCACTTCATTTTTGTCCCTTCAGCTACACTTGCCCAATCCGGTACGAATCTGTAATCAACTTAAACTTCAAACTGCCATAACTTTTGCACCGTAGCTCCAATCGACGAGTCGTAGAAATAGGCCAATAGAGCACTTGAAGCACTAAAATTCTAGAGAATAATCTCCCATCTATTCTCACTTCAAGCACACTCGTTTTTAGCGTCATTAAGGCACGTGTTGGCCCTTTTAAGCCACATCTGGCATACATTAATCATTAAACTTGGCATGTTAACAAGCCATAATCACAACTCAATAAATGTCTAGGCTCCAAAGAAGATTATCTTGCATTTATTTGCTCATATTTTGATCATGAAAGCGGAGCTGCATGACATCCACCCCCTTTGAATCTGCACGGCGCCGGTCTGTGCCAATTGCACTTCAATCTGCATGTGCTATAGGTACCTTGAGCTCTTTGTCATCATGAGACTCACATAACTGGTAAACATATGAGAAATTAAGTAATTCTTACACCCTATTGTCAATGTTCTAGCTTAATTATTAGGTAGCTGTCCATCAAAAATCTTTGAATCGTATCTACCGTATCTCTAGAGCATTCAATTATAGAAAACCTGTTTAGAGGACCTCGCCAGGCTCAAGTGCTCCAGTTAACGATGCACACAGCTTGACCATTAAGCTCACTGAAGGGAACCCTATCAAGCTCAAGTATGCCTTACTCTGTCTACACACGAAATGGTCGTCAAGTCCTTTACTTCAAGTTCTGGTGGCAGAACCAACTCATAAGATGTGAAGATACTTTATCAATTGTCCAAAGATGTCAACTGGAAGCCAGCCATGTAGTCTTATTGAACGCATACCCAAAACTCTTCTGACTTAGCATAAATCTAGAAAACAAAACCTTGGATCATGAAACCTGCTACAACAACTTCAAATCTGCAACTTGCACTTTAGTAGCCCCCACGATCAAACGAGAAACCAATCATTTGCCCCATTGTGATCATTCCTTTAAAATTTTTGCACCATCCTCCAGGATCATAGGGAAAATACAAGAATTTCCAATCAATATAGCATAAACATGAATTAATCCACAAATCTTCATTCAAACCGCTTGGATCATATGGCATATAAGTCAATTGCCCCGGACCATGCATATATTTGTCACCTCCTGGGTCAAAAGCTAGCTCAAAATCCCCTACGTCATAGGGTAACATCAAATCCGATATAACATTAGGTAGCACTAGATCCATAGGGCCCTTATGCAAATGGCTCATCAAATTTTCGATCATCAATCACAGGTAAAAGCATTGGTAGTGCACCTTCACTCTCACTAGTATTGGAATCCCAATAATGCATATATGAATACATCAAGTCTCTAACAAAACTCTCTTCATTAGGCTCGCAGGATGCATCCAAAAACGATTCTCTATCTTGTAGAGGCTCAAAATGAAGTAGAGAATCATCCAACAACTGCATAAGGTCATCATCAGCTGCATATAAACAAACTTGCTCATGCATGAATATAGATTGATTGGTATCCTTAGCATTTGTATTTGAGAATCCTTCCAATGCTTTGTCCAATAAGCACATAAGGTCTAGGTCCACCGCTTTAGAAGGTTCCTCCATCTTGCACATCTCATGCTACTGTAAACTAAGATTTCCACATATAACATGCATCTAAATACATCTGCTCTAAAGTGTTCTTTAAGTCTTTCACGCTCATCAAAATATCTTTGCACTTCTGTAGCACAAAGTTCAACACACACATTGAAAATTTCTTCTACTGCCCTGTCTGTATCATCGGCACAATGAAACCAATCATGTTCAACACCAAGAGATTGCACTTCACTATGCACCCCCTTTGAATTAGCATCATCAAGTTCATGATCATTCTGCCACAGTGTGAGCTGCTTCTTGTCACAAAATCTCGATAAAGAAGAAGTCTGCTCCCCCTCTAAATCATCAGCAAATTCAGGATTAGTTTTCCAGATCGGTAGCTCTAGGTCACAGAAACTTGTCAAAGAAGGAGTCTGCACCCCCTCTGATTCGTCATCATCACATTCAGGACCAATTTTCCACTTTGGTAGCTTGGCTTTGCAACAACTTGTCAATGAAGGAGTCTGCACCCCCTCTGAATAAACATTTTACAGATCTTCAAGCACATACTCTTGCTTAGCCAAGTCCTCAAAATCTGGTACATCCAAATTTGGTAAATCTACTATACCCAAATCCATGGTCTTGCTGCTCTCAACAGAAGTCTTGCTTTTCCCTATAACATCTGTATCATCAATCAACTCTATGGTAGAGTCTGTACCAATATCATCAATCAAATCTATGGTAGAATCTGTACCCAAAAAAATTTGCTCTAGTTCCGAGTCAGTAGCAAAAGTATCAGTTTTGTAATTGAATCTTCCTGCATGTCTACTTGAATATGGCTGCACTCATTCACATGCACAATTTCTTCTTGAGCTTTAGCCACTTGATTGTTCCATGATTTATTTTCCTTGTGTACTGCATGTATATGTTCTTTGCAAAATTCACCCTGTGTATCTTGAGGCTGTAGAGCCTCACCCTCAAAGACTTGTACTTCATGTAAAGCATCTGCTAAGCCCAACTTTTCAAACATAGATTCAACTATATCTTCATAATTAGCCTGTAAGAAGGTAGCATCTTGTACAATACACTCATCAATCACAGCTTCTAACTTTGATCATACTTGTCCCCGAATATCTGCGTAGTTTGGTAGACTTGAACTCTGTTCTTGATAGCTTTCATAATGCTCATAACTTACATGTACAATAGCTTCTTTGAAATATTCCCAGTCGTCGTTGCAGGCTTTGGTAACCTCTTGAATCTGCTTCTTCAAATTTGAACTCACTAACTGCTCAAAGGATATGACCATTAACTCTTCAGGTATCCCTCTTAACTTGCTTTCTAGCTCATAGCACTCCAAGTAACCCTCTGGATCATAACCATCAAAGACTTGCCTCTCGTCGTATACCGCATCTAAACATGTATCCAAAACTTCATCCATTTGATTCTTCTTCTTTATGGTTTCCATCTCAAGTAGAGATCCTTGAACCAATTAAAGCATCTCCCAAAAATCTGAAACCGTTGACTTATCATCAAAACCATTTGCACTTAACTCTGCAATCATCTTCATCATCTGCTCTAAATTCTCCATCTGTACCTCCCAACCCCGGCTTGTTTCGCATCGGGCTCACCAAAGATGTCGAGGGATATGTGTTTGAAACGTGAGCTGGGCAGGCGCCAGGCCTCTGGCTGTGAGACGTGTGAGAGAGAATACGAACAAAAGATGCAAATGGCTATGGAAATCACCGTAATCTTCAATTAATCAGTTCAAGCTCTAAGTACAATGTAATTGGTAGCCAAGGCGGGCTGTTAGCAGCACCAACACTTGGATTAAATAGTAAATAGGAGTTCAAGCTCCCTTTACAGATTCATCGGGCTGTTAACAACACCGAGGCTTAGTAAAATGATTAATTAATCTTGAGATTGATATTGATGAAGAAGATTTTTCACTTGCCTCTTTACTTGCTTCAACTGCCTTCAAGAGCTCTCTACACTGCTCCTTTTCCTTGTTGAACCTTGTTTTTTCCTTGCCTTTTTAGTCACGGATCCTTATGCTCGACAAGAGAGGGAGACTTCATGCTTGTTTAGATCTGAAACCGAGAGAGAAAGTCTTCCTTTCGTTATGCTCCCATCTTCGTTCCTTCTCATGCCACAACCAACACCTCCTTCAAGCGAGGAAACACCTTGCTTCTATGCTTAGCTCCAAGAGCAAGAGAGTGAGTTGCTTTCCCTCCTCTCTGGATCCTTGCTTATGCATGAGGGCGAGAAAAAGAGCGGATTCTTGCTCCCCTCTTCCCCTTGCTTATGCTTGAGAGCGAGAGAGAGAAAGCTTCTCCCTTTGCTTGCTTTGTGTCACCTCACCACTCCAAGAGTCTTACTTCTCAAGCACGAGAGAGAGAGAGAGACTTTGCTTAGGTTCTCAAGCACGAGAGAGAGACTTCGCTTAGGTTCTCAAGAACGAGAGAGAGAGACTTTGTTTTCCTTTGTTAGCCGAGATGGGAGAGAGAGCTGGCGATCCCTCAAAGCCTTGGGCTCGCCGAACCCTTCGGGCATCCCACACGAGACGTGGCAGCAGATCAAGGAGGATGAGCGGACAGCAGACACGTGGTTCAGATAGTAGCGTCAGGCTGCGCAGATACAACAAATGACCAGGGGGACATCTCATCTTGGTAGCGGAAGCTTCGACACCTTTTGCTATGAGTTTGTGAATTTCCAATCCAATCCTAGCTATGGCGTTTTTTTAAACGTGATGAATCATGTATTCTTATTACTTTGATTTTTGTATAAACGCAAAATCTTGCAATGCATAGAGCCCCGACACGCAAGGAGGAGACAAATGGATATCGCTGAGGTATCTATGAAGTATTGAATGATCTCGGTGCTTCAAGAGAGCCTGTAGACTGGGAGGCCTTAGAGTCTCGCTGATCGATTGAGGTGAGATGTTAATATGTGTGAGTTGATTTAATTAAATAAGTATATGTGAAGTAATATCAATACTAATTTTGTGACTTGTCCTATGTGCAGGTTGTGACGCCTAGTCATCAATGGATTTCATATATATGCTTTGTGAGACACAGACACGCTTCTGTGTCTCTTTTTTGTATAGACATATATGGTTATGGTTATTGTTCAGACATGGTTATGGTTATTGTTTTCCTTACGGTTATGGTTATTGTCATTGTATAGACATGGTTATGGTTATTGTTCTAGTATAGACATGGTTATGGTTATTGTCTTCTTTATGGTTATGTTTAACTTTCTTGTTATGCTTATGGTTATTGTTTTGTTTATGGTTATGGTTATCTGCATTATGGTTTTGATCAATATTGGTTATGGCCGGTTATGGTTTTAATTTGGTTATGGTTTTGCACAAAGTTCGTTATGGTCATGGTTTTAAGCTGGTTATGGTTTTGCACAAAGTTCATTTCATTTCTTTCATTGGCCTTAAATCTCATGTGAGATCCTACATGGATAGCATGTAGGAGGTATATACATATGGTTTTTTTTGAAAAGTTTATGTTAAAACGAAGGGAACTTTGTCGAAATTTTTGCAGGAGCACGGTTGATTTTGGTGCTGCTCGGTTTCTTGGGCAGAGGACAAGAAGTTTGGCTGTGGCTGTATCCATCTTTTCACTGGGCAGAGGCCAGGATGCCTGTCCTCTGCCTAAGAATTTTTTTTTCTGTAATGGTCGTCGCAATCTGCGTCGCTAGGCCTGTCGAAATATGTGTCGATAACAATACCTTTCGACGTGTATATCAATGCATATTGCGACGTTTTGGTAGGGACACGTATTTCGATGGTTTTTTTGACGGGGAGCATCGAAACCTGCGTCGAAGGCCCCCCTTTTTTGTTGTAGCATTTCATCGAAATGATGCAAAAATCATGAAAAGCTAAAAATAGCGTTAAAAGCGCTCGAAAAGGAGTTTTTTTACAAAATTGAACCATAGCATCCTCAAGACTTGTAGGTTAAGGATTTGGCCTTGCTTTTCACAACAAAAGCATCAAAAAGCACAAAAAAGCATTTTTTTCCAAAACTAAACGAAACATCCATCTAACCTACTAGAACATGAAAATACCTTTGCTTTTTATTTTAAAACCTTACAACATTTACCAACAAGCATTTTGGACCAAAAACTTAAGAAGTGAAAATGGGAAGCTATTTTTTTAAAAAAAAAAGAGACCCAAAAGTCAGGGATCTTACAAGTCAGGATGTAGATGCGGTTTAACACTAGGTTGGTAACAGGACATATTTATGTCCTAGGACACTTTTATGTCCTGTTAACTCGCAATTTTGCCCGAATTAATTCTAAAAATATAAATAGGACTAGTACATGGGACCAATCCTCAAATTTCTCAAAAGACTTGAAAAAAGCTTGGAATTAATTTCAAACCGGTTGCATGCCAGCAAGGTTGGGTAATTAACTCAATGAATAATTCAATTGATGGATTTTATGACAATTGGCCAATTGTCCATGGCATGTCGTGCAGGAAAAATGCTTCCATGCGCGTGCCTAGGCTCTAAATTGGGGGCGGATCTTGACCGTAGGTTGAAGAGGGGATCCAAGGGTTTAGGGTGAAAGCCCCAAAACCCAAAATTGAGTGAGCCCTTGAGCGGGGTCTGGCAAAAACCGATTTTCCCCCTCTTGGAGCTGCCAAATTTTGCAACGTAGATGGCGTCAAATCAGAGGCGTTATGCTGCAGGGGAAGTTGGTTGCAGACGCGCTGGACGCTACCCACAGTTTTTTCAAGCCCAAGAAGGTGCACTCTTGCAGGTCCCGGCAGTTTGGTTTGGGGCATCATGGGCTGAGCAAGAATTTGTAGAAAAGCATACAGAGGTCTTCTGTTTTGGTGTCCTGCAAAAATACTCAGTTAAAAAGCAGAAGTTCTCTTGCCGATTTGAGGGGGATTCAAAGGATTATTCAACTTCATGGGATGATGTTGCAGAATTTGTTGTGCGGAGCTCTCAACGGGTGCATTCTCCTCAAAGAAATTGTGAGGTAAGATAAGAATCTACACCTCCACCTTCTTCATTTGGAATTGGTGAATCAAGTCATGCACCTATGCTATCAAAACGTAATTTGGGGGCTGCAAATGATTTTGATGCCCCGCTTGTTGGGGGGGAAGAGAACATAACGCATGTTGAAGAAGAGGCTGAAGAGACTCCACTTGACCCAACCCCACTTGGTAGGCGTCCTGGAAGACCACCTAAATCACATAAGTGGGGTAGACCAAAAGCATCATGCATGCCTGCAAATGGCACACCTGAAAATGTATCACCCGAATATAGTAAATCTGCATGTGGTGGCCGACCTAGAAAATGTAAGCCTTCTCATGCAGGGGGCAGACCTGGCCCTTCAAGCAGCCCATTTGATGTTGCTAATGATGATGAAAGTGATGATGAGAATGCATCAGAAGGTGAGGGGGTTGAATGTGGTGACAATGAAATATTGGAAGCCGAGGGTCCTGTACTTGATGACTCTCCTGATGGAGATGCACATTTTGTTGATGTGATTCCTCCACAGTGGAAGAGTGGTGATGAATTAGAGCAAGAGCCACATGGTACATTTCGGGCTCTTCCACCTTTTAATGGTGTCAAAGGACCAGACTTGGGACATATGCCACGTGAATTTTTTGAGTTTCATTTGTTTTTGATGCTCTTTCCACTTGACCTTGTTGATCATGTTATTAGTGAGACTAATGCATATGCCGAGAAAGAGAGGCAAAGGTGTGGCCGGTTGCATGACTCCATGCGAAGATGGGCTCCAATAGATCGGCACTCTTTCCTACGCTTCATGGGTGTAGCTTTGGGCATGGCACTACACTACATGCCGTCAAAGCAACATTATTGGAAAGATGAGGTAAGAGGCTCCCTTCTATTTCCTAATTTTGGTGAAAAGATGAGTCAAACTACATTCCAACAAATCAAAAGGTTTTTGCATTTACGGGACAATGCACAAAGACCACCTCGGGGAACTAGAGAGCACAGGTTATGGCAATTGCTTGAGCTAGAGGAGAGGTTGAATTACACTTTTCAAAAGCATTATAATTTAGGTCAATGTGTGACTATGGATGAACGCATAATTCCTTCTAAGTGTAAATTGAATCTATGCAGAGTTTACAATCCCAAAAAGCCTCATAAATTTGGTATCCAGGTTTGGAATCTATGTGACTCCGCCACGGGGTATAATTTTGCATTTCAAATCTATGACAAGATGCCATGTACTGAATTGTCTTTTTATGTTGTTGCAAATTTGGTGAAGACATTGCCAAGAAAAGGGCACCATGTATTCTTTGATAGGTACTTCACATCTGTGAAGCTTTTGGAGCACCTAAGAAGTGAAGGTCAAGGTGGCACCGGCACTTATGTATGTAACAGGAAGCACTTTCCCGCCACCCAAATGTTGCATTTGGGTAAGAGAGCACGGGGTGCTTGTCGGTTTGCTTATTGTAAGAAGCAAGGTCTTGTTGCTTGTTCTTGGATGGACAAAAAAGAGATTCTTTTTGCTTCTAATTGCTATGGTGTGGAAAAAGGTGAGGTGTTGCGCTTGGTTGGTGATAAGAGATTGCCTTTCTCATGTCCGGCACTTGCCGTGAAATATAATGCATGCAAGGCTGGTTGTGATGTCTTTGATAGCATGGTTCTTGGTAGTGGCTATAGCTTGCAAAGTACAATGCACGGTTTTAAGTGGTGGCATGTAGGTTTTTGGGGTCTCATGGATTCTGTTTTTACAAATTGCTGGATTATATGGAAGGAAATGAATGGAAAAAAGGATGTGTGTAGATTTGACTTTATGCTCCATATTCATGAGCAGTTGGTGGACAATGCATTTCGACCTTATGTATGCAAGAGGCCAGTTGTTGAGGATGCATACAATGGTCACTTTCCTATCCGCTTGCATGATGTAGCTAGCAAGTACTGTGTCTTTTGTTCAGCTAAGCGAAAGAAGCTTCTTTCGGAGCATAAGGAGGTTGATAGCTCAAAGCCATCACGCACCATTTGGGGGTGTGGTAAGTGTCAAAAGGTTATGTGTGCTGACCCTTGCTTCAAGGAATTCCATGCAAGGGTCGTTATCGACTTTCTTTATGATGGGCACTCAAGAGTCTCTAGACGAAGTCATCCGCCCTTATGTAACTTCTCTGTATCACTCTCTCTTTCTGTGTAGGTATTTTTTCATACATGGCTGGTTTTTGTGCTCATTGACTCCCTTTTTTGTTTGTTTGCAGGAAAGCTTTTGCAGGTGGGATGCTATTGGCTGGTTTTTGATGTAAAATGATGGTTTTTGCTGCAGAATACTGGTGTATTTTGCTACAGAACAGGTTTTGTGCTCATTGACTCCTTTTTTTGTTTGTTTGCAGGAAAGGGTTTGCAGGTTTCAAGCTATTGGCTGGTTTTTGCTGCAAAATCCTAGTTTTTGTTCATGGCTGGCTGTTGTTCATGGCTGGTGTTTGGCGATGGTTGGTTTTTGTTTATGGCTGGCTTCTTATCATGGCTGGGTTTTGTTAGGTATGTCTATTACGCAAAAACCTTTTGTATTAGCTTTCTTCTTGCTTGTATGGATGTATCATCATGGTTTTTTCCCACTTGTGATATGGTTATGGCATCATAAGCCTGCTCACCTTTGAGTCATGTTTATGGTATCCTGCAGGCAGCGACTTATACCTTCCTTTTGGTAGCAGTGGATACACATGTAGTGGCTAAAGAAACTATTACATGGAAGATTGTGTTTTGATTGCAGTGGTAGCAGATAGTGATGATAGACATTTTGGCCAGTTTTAGTGCGACATGGATATTAAGTATCACCTATATGAGGCATTTTGTCAAGTCTTTTGTCACTTGGAATTGTGCTTTGCATTGCTGTTTTTGCATCAGGCTCATGACATGCTTCGTTATGGAAGGGATTCTAAATTGTGCCAGACTTGGTGATTAGGTTTCTTCATGTCTTTGCCTTGTGAAGTGTGTTTCACCATGTATATCTTTGCATCAAGTTTGTGAGGTGCTTTATGCGTATGTATTGAGATGATAATTTATCTTGCCATGTATTTTGAACATGGAATTGCAACATGTGCTAAGCTATGGTTATTATGGCTTTAGTCGTCTTGGTGCATAGCCCTATCAACTTCATCTTTGTTGGTTTAATTCTTTCTATCTAATGCGACCTGTTGATAGGTGAATAGCCCTATCAATTTTATCTTTGTTGGTTTAATTATTTCTATCTAATGCTTTTGTTTTGTGCTAGGCTTGATCATGGCCAAATCTACCCTTCATCTCTAGAGCAAATGACAGAAACTTGGTTCGCAGAGTTTTGTATTGGTGTATGCTCATGGGTGCATGCATGTGGGGTGTGTGTGTGTGTGAGTATATGTTCATGCGTGGTAGTATTTGTGGATACTATGCATAATGTAGCTAAAGGGTTATATCATCTTGTGGTTCACAACCATGAGCTTATAGCTGCACTTTTTTGTTATAGGTGAATTTGATCTTTTCCTGGATTCATCTAGGTATATATTAGTCGTCTTGGTCTTTATCTTGCCTTGTATTTTTGTCGGCTTTTATGTTTTTGTTGAAACATGGAATTGGAACATGTGCCAAGTTATGGTTATTATGGCATTGTTGCCTTGTTATGGCTAGGGCTATATTACAATGCAATGAATAGTTTTGAAGATGTTAGAATGCTTATTATGGCTACTGTTTTGGCCAATGTACATATGGTTCTTTTCCAAATGGTTGTATGCTATTGTTCATTAGGTCTATCTATCGTTGCGACTATGTTCATTGTAACTTACGTTGGTTGAAGAGTGGTATGTGCAAGTTTGTGGAAGTGTGGTGGTAATACCAACAGGTTATGCATGTTGAGATGGAAGCATTTGTTTTTGGTTATAGGTTGGGGCCTTGACATGTTATCTTTGTGTTACTTTGAACGGCTCTACTAAGAGATTTCTTTATCTTTGAGGAAGAAAATACTTTGTTCTATAATGTTTTTTAATTGCTATTGTGCATATTCTTTTCATGCCATCTCTTTTTCATTGTGTATTATATATACCTTATCATTAGAGCTTGATACAAGCCTCCAATTCTTTTCCTCTGCAATATAACCTACTAGTATTACAGTGTTTTGTAGTTGGGAAGTAGAATGTCATGAATAATCTCCTTCTCATTATGAATGTAAAAGGCAAATAATTGGCTTCTTTGTGTCGATGACATCTAGGAAAGAGTTATAGTTCTCATGAAGTGGATGGTATACTAAATTGAACTCTCATTTAGGTATTTGTAGCCCGACATGTGCATACACCCCAAACTGTCTAAAAAACATGCTAATTTGGAGTAAAATGTAAACCATCTAGTAGAATTTTTGAGGTAGTGAGCACTCATTTATTTGAAAGCTATAATATTGTAGATCCCTAGAAAAATGTCAGAATGGCTAGACCAATTTTTATTTTAGAATACCAAGTGATGTACTAATGGGATTCCCTGTTTTTTGCTGTTTGTTCAAATGCACTTACTTTGAGAGCTCGGTTCTCCCATTGGATTGTACATTTTACCATACTTATAATTTTTCCAAAATCACATGGGTATTGTGAATGTGCTCAATGAAGGGTTTTGTGAATGGAGTCATCTTCTAGGAATTGTAAAGTTTTTCTTAAACCCTACAAAGGACACTTTTATGTCCTGTTAGGTTACCAACCTAGTGTTAAGGGGCTACATTTAGCAGGCCAAGGGTCTATATGTAGCATGGATGGGTTGACAAGAGCATATGTAAGTTACTAGTTGTTAGCGAGTCGCCACCATGATGGACGTCCATAACATAGCTTTTTGGTACTAACATACTCTTGTCAATACTCACAGAAGTGACTCAGATGGGGTACATAGATTCTTAGAGAGTATCAATCTTAAGAAGTGAATCTAACAAGCAAGGATGTCAGACTCGTTAAGCAAATCACCAACTAACAAATCAAAACTTTTATCTATGTTATTTCTCACTGCTCTTGGTCATCATGCTATTTTGATAGATTTTACTAAATAGATTTTGATAGCCACGAAACTTTAGGGGAAGCTATAATAGGTCCAAGGGGACAAGTTTACAAAATCTGATAGTATTCTAACAAGGTACTAAAATTATGATCCATCATTTATCAGGTCATGAAAACTACAACAATATCACTCAAACACGTCCTCCTTAGGTCAAATATCACTCTTCTATAGTCAAATTGTTATAAAACAATGATTTAAACACTCAAAACTAAAGATAAGGCTCACAGAAGGTCTTAACACTAGGTTGGTAATGGGACACTTTTATGTCCAGGGACACTTTTATGTCCTGTTAAGTGACCATTTTCCTTGAATTATATCAAGATTTTTAAAATGGATTTTGAGGTTCTATCTATCTAGAAAGTTGTCTCATGAGCTGAAAAAAACTTGACAGTTTTTTGGAATATCAATTCCATCTTTAACCTTGTCCTTGCACAACATTTCACAACCTAAATTGTGTGAAAAAACGGGTTCTGTTTTTGGCTTTTTCCAACTTTTTGCAACTATACCACTCTAGAATTCATGTTTTTGAGGTCTATAATGCTAGAGAACTATCTTTAGTAGTCCTCAACATGTCTTGATGCTTCTAGGGATAAATAAATGTTAAAGTTGTAAGTTATGAACAAATTACAAAAATTGTCAAATCCTATTTTTTAGCCAATTTTAGCTCTTCTATGATTTTTTTTGGTGGCTTTCATGATATCCAAATGCAGTTTTGATTTTCTATGCCGCATATTGTAACATAAAGCTAATATTCCCTAAGTTTTGGGGCACCTAATACCCTATTTTGCATAGTACACAACGATGGTTGATTTTTTCAATTATAGAAGAAAATGAAACATTCTAGAATATCAAGTATAGCTTTTTCAATATTTCTAGTTTCTTGTGACAACTATATGAATTTTGTACGTGGTAACCATATCTAGTCATAAGGATCAAATTTGGCTAGATATTGAATAGTTTCTATGGGATTCTACAACTCATAATGTTGAACCCAGTTTTTTCATGTTTGCCGTATTTAGCACTTCATCTTTGTCCCCAAGATTCCCCTTGGTAAGAGATGTATTATTCTTTTGACATGCTCCATGGATCCTTATGAACCTAAAGGACAACAGGGACTAAGAAAACATGCATATATTATTTGTATTGAGCATGGCTATAGAAACTTTGATGATAGGTTTGTAGATTGGTAAAAATTCAACTTTTTTGTACCTATTTCTTTTGGCAAAACAAAAAATAGTGAGTGATAAGCACTCATATGTTCTGATCACCAACCCATTGAAGTTAACTAGGGAATTTATCTCAAGTCCTACAAAAATCCCTAATCTTATTTTTATGCAACAAAACATAAGAAATGACTGTTTTGATGAAAATGTACTGGTCCATCAACTTTGGAGGCTTGGTGTGACCAAAAGATGAAAAATTTTACAAGTTTCTTATTTTTTCCATGTGTAGTAGGCCTTGAACTATAACCTCATGAAAGGATTTTACAAAATGAGTGGATCTACTAGGGTTTTGGAGGTTTTTTTCAAAACCCTGAAAGGACACTTTTATGTCCTATTAGGTTACCAACCTAGTGTTAACCACATGAGAAAACTTGATGCGCTTACACTTAAATGAAAAGCAAGAGAAGAGAAATACAATGCAAGTTTAAATTAGATTACCCAATCATAAGAAGTGCCGTTAAAAAATTTGAGCTGAGAAGCCACTTGATAGTACATACAATAGAGATCCTTTATTTATCCAAAAGAATTTGTCTCTTTTAAACTAGAACTATTGGCTTTTATACCTAGGTCTTTTCAAAACGGTCATTGTCTAGGTGCTATAGGCTTTGCATAAATAATTAGACATTACATTTTAGAAATTGGTAGCTCTAGGATCAAAATTTACATGGCCCATGTACATGGTTCTCGGAAAAAATAATATACAATCTATAAAAAATGTGGCTTTAAATTGTGCCCGACTAGGAGGGTGCTCCTAAGCTATACTAGTCAAATGATCCCCCCTTCCTAGTGATAGCCGTTTTTTGGCTTTCCATAATTTCCATAGTAAGCTACCTCACCCTATCAAATCACTCAAACATTTTGGTTATCCCTACCATTTCACTGTATATAGGTGTGTGTGAGTTAGGGGACTTTTCCCATATCTTCTTAAAAACCCTCAATTAGCTAGTCACTAGGCTAGTTGAGCCAAAAATAAAACATAAAAAAAAATATAAGTATATTATGGCCCATTTGTGGGTAAATATTTCATTGTATATAGAGCCTAAAAAAAAGAATTTTTTAATAATTATTTTGGTATTTATTTAAATATTTCTACCTATGGTGTGTTATTTATGCTATGTACATTGACTCACCACTACCATATTTTTTCTTACCATTTTGCATACTCTTTATTCCATATAAAAATAATTTCATGCAAGCTTCTCTTATTTTTGGTGTAACTCCATCCCAACAAAAATCCAAAAAAACTAGTTCTATTTATGTGTATATTTTTTCACTATTGTGATTTTTTCCTTCCTACATCTATTCTCTATTACTCTCATAAATTAGAACACCAAAAATATTCATCTTTTTATGGTAGACTTATAATGAGAGAGATTTATTTTGACCCCTTTATATTTTTTCCACCTATATTATTTATATTTGACATGTATATATTTTTTTAGACTCCTCAATATTTGATTTTCTTAGTTGTACTATTCACTTATATCATGATCTCAACAATATCTTCAATTATAGACCTACCAAATAAGGTCAAGGGTATGTGGCATGCATGCATGCACCATGGGGGGCTCACTCTTGGAGGTATTCAAAAGAATCATCCAAAGAAGGACCTCACAAGGACTTTGTGCAGTGGAAAAAAACAGTCGGTTTTGCTGAATTCTTAAAAATCACATGCTCCCCGAATTTGAAAAGATGATACAAACAAAAGTTGTATCTCGTGAGCTGAACTTTTACCTCAAATGTTTTCATATTGTTTTGAGCTAAGAGCTATGAGCTATGATTTTATTGGTGGACCCCAGTTTCCCATGCTATGCAGCCACATTCCCTCTTCCACTGTATCATTTTCCTTTTTCACACACACTTCTCCACTCTTCATCCCCACCTCTCTCACCACTCCTATCTGCACCATACTCACCTTCTTCTCAGCCTTGAAGAATAAGAGAAACCATGGCGAACTCATGTCTCCTACACACACTTCCATTCCAAAATTCACCACCTAGTCTCATTTTTCCTCTTCCATATTACCCATATCTATCAAGAAAACCACAAAATTCAGCCTCTTCTCTTGAAAGACAGCACCATGTTGATTGATTACTCATATTCAATCACCTTGGCTCCCAAGGAAGGTCAAGAGTGGAGAAAAAACGTACCGTCAAAGCTAGTCAACAAGCGTCAAAATTGACTCTACTCAAGACACTTGGAGCATCAAAGAAATCCATATTTTCTTACCTATTAAGAGTTTTTTCTTCCTTATTTGTATCCTACATGGATACTCCCATTGTAAATATCCAATTCCATTTGTAAATCAATAAAAATATTTACTCTACTAATTAACTAACACTAACCTACTATGAAAAGTCCTATCACCTCCACTTCTCTCCTCTCTCTCTTCTTCATCTATCTCCACCAACTTCTTGATAATTCCAAGCAAAAAAAATTAGATGAGTGCTGAAAATCTAACCCAAACATGGTTAGAGGAGTAACCCTAGCCTTCATAATTGCTATAAAAGGAGGGTGTGGCTAGCACAAAAGGGGGAGAGCCATAAGCAAGAGCACTATGCTATAGCTTGAGAAGCCAAGCTCAACCTCTCTAGAAGGATCTCTTGAGTGGAAGCTGATTGTCTTATGCATGTGCAGGTGTTGTATTAGGTGTGATTAGCAAGGGAACTCTGTGCCATTGTAAGAGAGAGTGATCATTTAATGGAGAGTAGGAAATCTATCATTTCTCCTACTAGTGTAAGCCCAACATTTGCTGAATCAAGGAGGGTGGATTTGGAGTAAGCTTGGATACTTCGTCTCTCTTCCAACGTGAAGTAATGGACAACAATGATGTGTAAGTGTCTTGGTGTTTTTTTAAAGTTCTTAATAGCTTGTATTTGGGTGTTGTCATCAATTTATCCATAAATCCCACATACTGTAAAAGGGCGCCAGGGTGGAGAGGACTCCCCTGGCCTTAAGACAGTGATTGGGGTGTCTTTTCTTCTGATGTGTTGTGGTGGTGTAATTTACTCAAGCTATGTTGAACAAATACTAATCTCACTTTCATTGAACATGACAGATTTGTAAGAAGGTATTAGTGCAACAAGCACCCCCTCCCCCTTCCCTCTTTTTCTTACATATATAATTGTGTTTGCTTGATCACTGTTGAACATTTCAAAGCAGCCCGAGCACTCTCTCTCTCTCTCTCTCCCTCTCTCTCTCTCTCTCTCTCTCTCTCTCTCTCTCTCTCTCTCTTTACGCGTCCTAGTTCGCATACAAAAATAGGTGGTGCCCCAAATTTTTGTAGGGTTAGGTTGCGGGTTTGTGTGTGTGTTTGTTGTTTTTTCCAACCCCAATCCAATTGAGCATCACGGGAGCCTAGAAGAGTGCTTAGAGGCCACTCTTCTTGTTGCCCGTCCCGGACCGCCTCAAATTGGTGCCCCCACTGAGGAACTGACTTTGTGCTTATTGTTGTTGTATTGCATGAATGCTTGAATTTTAGCATAATCAAGTAGTAGATTATATAAATCATGAAATGTTGTATGACCGAGTTTGATTTCAAGGCAACAAAAATTGATCTAGAATATGGTTTGGATTAGCATAACATAAGAAAGGAAAAAAACATTTTCACATAAGAATCTAGAATTCATGTTGAAAGAAATTTTCAAAACTTTGTGTAGTTAGTTGATGTCATGAGAGAAAATGATTGTTTGGAACTAATCTTTGTGTGGTTCTAGCATTGAGAGACTATGACACGTTATACCTTTGATGATATCCCAATCTTCTTTGGAAATCTAGAAGAAGATATTGATGATTTTCTTGCTGATTTTAGAATGGTTTGTCGTATCCTTGGTAAAAGGGATGACATTGAAAAAGGGGAATTTCTATTGCTATGCCTTAGAGGCGACGCTGAGCATTGGTTTTGGAGTATGTCTTCTCAGGTTGAAGATGGGTATACCCAAATTTCCAAAGCTTTGAAGACCAGATTCTCTAAATTTTCAACAACGGAGAAAGCATGGGCTTCATTAGGGAGACTTCAACAACATGGTGAAGACTACTATGCTTATGAGGATATTTTTTCTCCTCAATGGGGAGGATGTGGGTTTAGTTCTACATTTCCAAATTATGTAAAAATGGAGCAATTTATTTCGGGTTTGTCTCCTTTCTTAAAGACTAAGGTTACTTGTAGTGGACCCTCTACCTTTGAAGAAGCGGTCACTATTGCCCGAAGGAAGTTTCACAAGTACTTCTACATCAAAAATGGTTTCCATCATGCTGGAAGAACCAACCATCATGAAAGTGTTTCTATGAAGGAGTCATCTCCTTTGCCATACTTGTCTCCTTCTACTCCGACAAATGTTAGAGAAGTTACGTACATGCCAACTGATTATTCAAGGGCTAAAGTGTGTGGCCAAGATTCAAATGTGGAATCTTTTTCTTCTACCTTTATCACAAGCATGCAAAAATCAACACAAGATATCTCAAATAGCATTGATGAATTAATAATGCATACATCCAACCTTTTTGCGGAGGATCAATTTCTAGTCCGACCAGACAAAGCTTTTGTGCAACATGACTCTATGGAGAATGAAGACCTTGAAGATAACCTTGATCTTATGGAATGTTCGGCGAGTGTATCTTTTGTAAAAGAAGAGAGTGAAGAAGAAGATGAAATCATAGGTGGGGAGATCATAGAACACATTGATCATAAAAAGATGATTGGGTACATGGAATGCCAACTCCAAAACAAAGTAGAAGAGTGTGAGTTGAATCCATGTGAGGATAATCTTCAAGAAGTGTTTGAGGATGTTGAAAAGCATTGGTATGACCCATGTATATTAAGCATGGAGGAACCTATCATGCAAGAAGCCAAAGTTTTCACAAAATAGAACAGTAATCCATCAACCTTTGAGGTGGTACAATGTGAGGAGTTACAACCTTGCCAAAGGGGGGGCTTAGAAGGGGATAATAAACATGGGAGAGTAGTAAAAAATAAAATCATAAAAGGAAACTGTCAGAAGGGTATCATTCTCTCCAATGGTGTTTTAGTGGGTGGCTCTTCATTCATGGGACAATCTCTTAGTAAGAATGAGACATCCATTCATGGGACATATTTTTTTAGACCCCTCAGTATTTGATTTTCTTAGTTGTACTATTCACTTATATCATGATCTCAACAATATCTTCAATTATAGAACTACCAAATAAGGTCAAGGGTATGTGGCATCCATGCATGCACCATGGGGGGCTCACTCTTGGAGTTATTCAAAAGAATCATCCAAAGAAGGACCTCACAAGGACTTTGTGCAGTGGAAAAAAACAATCGGTTTTGCTGAATTTTTTAAGATCACATGCTCCTCGAATTTTCAAAGGTGATACAAAGAAAAGTTGTAGCTCGTGAGCTGAACTTTTACCTCAAATGTTTTCATATTTTCTTGAGCTACGAGCTGTGAGCTATGATTTTATTGGTGGACCCCAGTTTGCCCATGCTATGCAGCCACACTCCCTCTTCCACTTTATAATTTTCCTTTTTCACACACACTTCTCCACTCATCATCCCCACCTCTCTCACCACTCCTCTCTGCACCCTACTCACCTTCTTCTCAACCTTGAAGAATAAGAGAAACCATGGTGAACTCATGTCTCCTACACACACTTCGATTCCAAAATTCACCACCTAGTCTCATTTTTCCTCTTCCATATTACCCATATCTATCAAGAAAACCACAAAATTCAGCCTCTTCTCTTGAAAGACAACACCATGTTGATTGATAACTCATATTCAATCACCTTGGCTCCCAAGTAAGGTCAAGAGTGGAGAAAAAACGTCTCGTCAAAGCTAGTGGACCGTCAATAAGCGTCAAAATTGACTCTACTCAAGACACTTGGAGCATCAACATTGTAAGAAATCCATATTTTCTTACCTATTAAGAGTTTTTTCTTCCTTATTTGTATCCTACATGGATACTCCCATTCTAAATATCCAATTCCATTTGTAAATCAACAAAAATACTAACTCTACTAATTTACTAACACTAACCTACTATGAAAAGTCCTATCACCTCCACTTTTCTCCTCTCTCTCTTCTTCATCTATCCCCACCAACTTCTTGATAATTCCAAGCAAAAATAATTAGATAAGTGCATAAAATCTAATCCAACCATGGTTAGAGGAGTAACCCTAGCCTTCAAAATTGCTATAAAAGGAGGGTGTGGCTAGCTCAAAGGGGGAGAGACATAAGCAAGAGCACTATGCTATAGCTTGAGAAGCCAAGCTCAACCTCTCTAGAAGGAGATCTTGAGTGGAAGCTCATTGTCTTATGCATGTGCATGTGTTTTATTAGGGGTGATTAGCAAGGGAACTCTGTGCCATTGTAAGAGAGAGTGATCATTCAATCGAGAGTAGGAAATCTATGATTTCTCCTACTAGTGTAAGCCCAACATTTGCTGAATCAAGGAGGGTGGATTTGGAGTAAGCTTGGATACTTCGTCTCTCTTCCAACGTGAAGTAATGGACAACAATGATGTGTAAGTGTCTTGGTGGTTTTTTAAAGTTCTTGATAGCGTGTATTTGGGTGTTGTCATTAATTTAGCCATAAATCCCACATACTGTAAGAGGGCGACAGATGGAGAGGACTCCCTGGCCTTAAGACGGTGATTGGGGTGGCTTTTCTTCTGATGTGTTGTGGTGGTGTAATTTACTCAAGCTATGTTGAACAAATACTAATCTCACTTTCATTGGTCATGACAGATTTGTAAGAAGGTATTAGTGCAACAAGCACCCCCTCCCCCTTCCCTCTTTTTCTTACATATATAATTGTGTTTGCTTGATCACTGTCGAACATTTCAAAGCAGCCCGAGCACTATCTCTCTCTCTCTCTCTCTCTCTCTCTCTCTCTCTCTCTCTCTCTCTCTCTCTCTCTCTCTCTCTCTTTATGCGTCCTAGTTCGCATCCAAAACTAGGTGGTGCCCCAAATTTGTGCAGGGGTAGGTTGCGGGTTTGTGTGTGTGTGTGTGTGTGCTGTTTTTGTGTGTCTTGTTGCCCGAACCGCCTCACTAGCAAATGCACATTAACATGTATGCTAGAGTAGGTTTATCAATAGTTCTTGAAGTGTTGTTTCTCCAACGATCTTAGCACTTTTTTAAACTTAGTTGCCCTTGCCATTATGTCTACTTTAAAAGATAGATCTTGGAGTGGGGTGTTGAGAAATGTGCTTTGGTAGGCCACATGTTGTGGTTGAAGCTCCTTTATTAATGGATTGAACATATTCAAATCTATTTCCAAAAATTCTACCACAAATGCCTCTTCAAAGGGGTTTTCATGTAATGGGAAGGCAAGAACATGATGCGTGCATACATCCCCATGATGATAATTTTTGGACGGTGCCTCTTGTAGGTCCTAGCTGATGCCATTAGTGCCTCTAAGAAAGACTTCCTAAGGATGCTCCACTTTGTCAATGTCATCAAATCTTCTATGCAAGTGATAATTACCTTTGCTATTTTGCAAGTCATTTGACATGTGAGATTGGGTATATCCCACAACATTGCTATTGTAGTCTTCATGATGTGTAGTATATATGCTTATGTGGGCTTGGTGTTCTGTTCTGGATTGGCTAAACCTAGATAATTTAGTACCATATTTCTGCTACTCTTCCACACGACTTAGGTATCCTAGGCCCGCCTTCTAGGGATTGGACAATAAGTTGGGTCGATCCTCAGATGCTGTGGTGCATTCTTTTTGTAGATTGTTTCATCTTGAGGCCGCTTGTCAAACCATCTCTTTCTCCATAGTGGTTGGTTCTCAAGGATGAGTAGTACTTGTTATTTTATAATTGCAACTCCTTCATAATCTCCATGTCCATTTAGCTCAAGACTGGGAAGCAACTTCTTTTTCCATTTGATAGCTTCTTGCTTCAGTAGAGACAACATGTCCTGGCCGAATTTTGTGATCTGCTCATTTGGTTGGATCATTAGAAATGCTGTAGACACTAGAACCTTGAGTTCATATTCCATGTATTCTTTTGGCTACACCATCAAGAATGTTTGCTATCCATTTAATGATCTCATCTCGAGCATCCACTCGAGGTGTATTCTCATATAGCTCATGAATTCCACCCATGTTTGAAGTATTGGGTAGGTATATTAATGGCCGGCTGATTAGCACTTTCAAACTTCATGTGTGTGTTTTAGGTGATCGATGCATGTTCAAGGACTTGAGAGGTGCTACCCAAATCCACATCTTTTGCTTTGATTTCTTGAGCATGCATATTCGCCTATGCACTCAAACTTGCATTTGCTTTAGCAAGTTATTCTTGCAACTCATTAATCTACTACCCTTTCTAGAAATTTCTCGTGAGCATCCCAACAAATCAATAGTTTCATTTGTATCTCTTCTTAATCTAGCTCAGCCTTTATTGCTTTGACTTCCTCTAGGTTTGTTGTAGAGAGATGAGAAGTAGATGTTTTTGGTGTCGCATCTTGATTGGCCAGGAGAGAAGAGAGGGTATGCTTCAAAGCATCATACAGGTCACATAGCTTTGAATACTTATTCCTCTCCCTTTCCATTAGCCTTGATCATTATTTTCCTTCTCTAGGTCTGCTTGTAGCTCCTATTTGTCGCTTTGCAGACCATCCACTAACTACTTAAGATCTGTTATCTCTTGATTTGCTTTTGATGTGGCGGCATTGGAATATTTTACTTCTTTGAGCTAAGCCTTGATTACCATTTTGTGAGAGCGGAATTGGGGTACCTAGATAATTTAGTACCATATTTCTGCTACTCTTCCACACGACTTAGGTATCCTACGCCCGCCTTCTAGGGATTGGACAATAAGTTGGGTCGATCCTCAGATGCTGTGGTGCATTCTTTTTGTAGATTGTTTCATCTTGAGGCCGCTTGTCAAACCATCTCTTTCTCCATAGTGGTTGGTTCTCAAGGATGAGTAGTACTTGTTATTTTATAATTGCAACTCCTTCATAATCTCCATGTGCATTTAGCTCAAGACTGGGAAGCAACTTCTTTTTCCATATGATAGCTTCTTGCTTCAGTAGAGACAACATGTCCTGGCTGAATTTTGTGATCTGCTCATTTGGTTGGATCATTAGAAATACTGTAGACTCTAGAACCTTGAGTTCATATTCCATGTATTCTTTTGGCTACACCATCAAGAATGTTTGCTATCCATTTAATGATCTCATCTCGAGCATCCACTCGAGGTGTATTCTCATATAGCTCATGAATTCCACCCATGTTTGAAGTATTGGGTAGGTATATTAATGGCCGGCTGATTAGCACTTTCAAACTTCATGTGTGTGTTTTAGGTGATCGATGCATGTTCAAGGACTTGAGAGGTGCTACCCAAATCCACATCTTTTGCTTTGATTTCTTGAGCATGCATATTCGCCTATGCACTCAAACTTGCATTTGCTTTAGCAAGTTATTCTTGCAACTCATTAATCTACTACCCTTTCTAGAAATTTCTCGTGAGCATCCCAACAAATCAATAGTTTCATTTGTATCTCTTCTTAATCTAGCTCAGCCTTTATTGCTTTGACTTCCTCTAGGTTTGTTGTAGAGAGATGAGAAGTAGATGTTTTTGGTGTCGCATCTTGATTGGCCAGGAGAGAAGAGAGGGTATGCTTCAAAGCATCATACAGGTCACATAGCTTTGAATACTTATTCCTCTCCCTTTCCATTAGCCTTGATCATTATTTTCCTTCTCTAGGTCTGCTTGTAGCTCCTATTTGTCGCTTTGCAGACCATCCACTAACTACTTAAGATCTGTTATCTCTTGATTTGCTTTTGATGTGGCGGCATTGGAATATTTTACTTCTTTGAGCTAAGCCTTGATTACCATTTTGTGAGAGCGGAATTGGGGTACCTAGATAATTTAGTACCATATTTCTGCTACTCTTCCACACGACTTAGGTATCCTAGGCCCGCCTTCTAGGGATTGGACAATAAGTTGGGTCGATCCTCAGATGCTGTGGTGCATTCTTTTTGTAGATTGTTTCATCTTGAGGCCGCTTGTCAAACCATCTCTTTCTCCATAGTGGTTGGTTCTCAAGGATGAGTAGTACTTGTTATTTTATAATTGCAACTCCTTCATAATCTCCATGTGCATTTAGCTCAAGACTGGGAAGCAACTTCTTTTTCCATATGATAGCTTCTTGCTTCAGTAGAGACAACATGTCCTGGCTGAATTTTGTGATCTGCTCATTTGGTTGGATCATTAGAAATGCTGTAGACTCTAGAACCTTGAGTTCATATTCCATGTATTCTTTTGGCTACACCATCAAGAATGTTTGCTATCCATTTAATGATCTCATCTCGAGCATCCACTCGAGGTGTATTCTCATATAGCTCATGAATTCCACCCATGTTTGAAGTATTGGGTAGGTATATTAATGGCCGGATGATTAGCACTTTCAAACTTCATGTGTGTGTTTTAGGTGATCGATGCATGTTCAAGGACTTGAGAGGTGCTGCCCAAATCCACATCTTTTGCTTTGATTTCTTGAGCATGCATATTCGCCTATGCACTCAAACTTGCATTTGCTTTAGCAAGTTATTCTTGCAACTCATTAATCTACTGCCCTTTCTAGAAATTTGTCGTGAGCATCCCAGCAAATCAATAGTTTCATTTGTATCTCTTCTTAATCTAGCTCAGCCTTTATTGCTTTGACTTCCTCTAGGTTTGTTGTAGAGAGATGAGAAGTAGATGTTTTTGGTGTCGCATCTTGATTGGCCAGGAGAGAAGAGAGGGTATGCTTCAAAGCATCATACAGGTCACATAGCTTTGAATACTTATTCCTCTCCCTTTCCATTAGCCTTGATCATTATTTTCCTTCTCTAGGTCTGCTTGTAGCTCCTATTTGTCGCTTTGCAGACCATCCACTAACTACTTAAGATCTGTTATCTCTTGATTTGCTTTTGATGTGGCGGCATTGGAATATTTTACTTCTTTGAGCTAAGCCTTGATTACCATTTTGTGAGAGCGGAATTGGAGTTCTAACATATCAAGGGTCTCATAAAGATCAAACTCTTCAACTAGAGGCCACTTTTTCATCTATTGGCTGCAAAGGAGGGATGCTTCTTTTTCCCATGTCCTCTTGTATCAGAACGTCCTTCTTACTATGGGAGAGGCTTTTGATAGCTTTGTCTTGTGCGATCCACCACCCTTCAAGATGTGGTGGTTCTACCTCAAGTCAATCCTTGCATCTCTTCTTCATTTTCCTTATTTTGTAGCTCCAAACTTTACTGCTCCAACAAAATTTCTTGTGTAGCCTCGATGGTATGTATAATAGCTTGTGAACGAGGATGTGTAGAAGCTTGCTGTTCTTTGTGCAGAGTTGTAGATGGTGGAGAAGGTGGTTTGGGAGAGATGGTCTCCCCAATTCCCTTTGCTGTATTTGCAGTAGTAGTTGTTTCTAGGACAATCTCCTCGGGGGTATGTATAGTAGCTAGTGAATGAGGCTATGTAGAAGCTTGGCATTCTTTGTACAGAGTTGTAGATGGCGGAGAAGGTAGTTTGGGAGAGATGGTCTCCCCTATTCCCTCCACTGTATTTACAATAGTAGTTGTTTCTAGGACAATTCTCTCTTGATGTGGAGCTAGATTACAAAGAGATTCCAAGAAGGAATCTACTTTTGTTGTCCTTTTTCACTTGAACTCCACCTCTCTCTCATTAGCTTTTCACTTTAGCACTAAATATATTATTTTTCCTTAAGAATTTTCCAATTTGAGATTGTGTTTTGTAGTTTGTCTCCTCTCTTCTTTGAGTTTTTATTGCCTAGCATCCAGTTTGGAGTTGGAGGAGGATGAAGCTTGATGTGCCTCCA
Source organism: Adiantum capillus-veneris (assembly GCF_014529385.1). Taxonomy (NCBI): domain Eukaryota; kingdom Viridiplantae; phylum Streptophyta; class Polypodiopsida; order Polypodiales; family Pteridaceae; genus Adiantum; species Adiantum capillus-veneris. Next base: position 76,288,609 of record NC_140946.1, read on the forward strand.
CAACCTTCTTCTGCTCTTTAGCTCTCTTTGGAAGTCTTTCTGTTCTCAGCCTTTGAGACTCCTCCATGGATCTCTGCACTTGCTTCTTGGAATATGTTCCTCTTGTTGTTGTTTCTTCCTAACAAGGGTAATCTCTATTTCTTCTTTCTCTTCAGTTGTTTGGTACTCTAAAGGAATGACATCCTCTTTTCTTCTAATATCCCCATGGAGTTATATGTCTAACTTCATGGCATCGCTCTCTATGGTGGGTGCTCTTGAACTTGAGCCAAGCATATTTCTTTTTTTTTGGAGTCATTGAAGTACTTCTTTACTATCTGGACACTATGCTTTGGCATGTGTTATAAGTCTAATTGGGACTCTACTCCAGGAATTGGTCTTCAATCATTCCAAGGCTTTGTATGCAATGCATGCCATCATAGGTTGAGTGTTCATATAGCTTTTGTCTTCTCACTATTCTTTAGGTTGTTTTCAGCTAAATTTCCCAAAACATAGCTAACCAAGTTGAATTTGGTGGCATGATGATTTGATAAGCCGATAGCCATGACTATTGTGAGGTGTAAGAGTGAATCAATGTATCCAGGTGGATTTTGCACTTTGAGATGTTGTGAGGTGAGCCATAATGGAAGCTCTACCTTTGCATGGATTAGATCTTTATAGGTAAGCTTGTGGCCCAATTGCTTGATAAATGTCTTGTCATTGTCAATTTATTTTTGTGAGGGCCATGCTAGGGATGGGTTGGCTACACCATCTTTGAATGGATACACCACGATTCTGGACATCCCTCTCGCTTGAGATCGACACCAAGACAAGACTTCTCCTGCTCTTTGATGCCAACTCAAGGGGGTGATACCATTCACTTTTCTCTTACAAAACCTTAATCCCAAATATCATTTCTTATCGCTTTGAATTTCCAGTCAAAGTCATTAGACTAAATTTGAACTCAACCTTCCAAGCTCAGCTAATGGATGTTCTCTAATTCACCCTTGGTTCAAGGTCACAACAACTTTTTTCTCAGCTAAGACTGAGCACAGCCGTCAGTACCTTCCCCTAAAATGAATGTATTTATGAAGTACACAAATGCCTCATCACCAAGTTTGATCCCCACTCCGTAGATCGGGATCCTTTTCCCCAGATCTTAACTTAATGGAAAATATAAAATTGGGTTCAACTTTCTAGCTAACAAATGAACCCTCCAAAATCCACCCACCCACCAAGCTGTTTAATAAATGCACCTCCCAAGGTAGTACTATCATACTAGAAAACAATATTCCAATCATGTCAAACCAAGAATACATTTCAAGCATTTGAAAGCAACATGCAAACTGTTGCATACCCTTGAAAGTTTGCATTTATCAGGTCGTTCTCACCTTTTTCCTTTTTAGAATATTTTACTTTCTTTTTCCTTTAGTATTAGTGAAATTATCTAGTTTTTTTTCAAGCAATCACATATACTCCTCTAGGAATATCCCTATCCTCAGCCGAGGACTTGGGTATCCTATCTCCACACTACCACGTGTGGAGGTGTTGCCTTGACACAATTTACAATTCTTATTTTTCTTTATCTTGTGTGGGAAAGGCTTACAAAAACAATCTACTCTAGATTTTGTAAAAAAAAATTAATAATCTGAGAAGAAGAGCAATGGTCCCACTGATGAGGACAATTATAAAATAGCCCATTTAGGTTCTTAGCCTTTTCAAGGTTCCTTTTTACCAAAAAATCAAAAGAGTTTCTTAAATTAAATTCACATCATCTTCCCTTATCTTGATCCCTTCATGAATTCATTTTTTCTTACTCCATTTTCCCGGCTGCATTAGGCCTACTTGGACTAGCCTGATTTCTAGACGCATCCATAGGTCCCTATCACTCGACCGGGACTCACTCCCATTGAATCCCATTTCTAGGGTAGTGAATGAACCCAAGCTCAAAACATAGACCAATGGTTATCAGCCCTAGCCAAAAAGGACCATCCCCCATTATATCCCATAGGTAAACACATGTGCCGGCCTATTCTAAGCATGTAAGACAAAGTTAGACAAAGTTCTCACTTAAATATTCTATGCTATGCTAGGGCTATCCACATTAAATCCTCTTTGTAAAGTTTTAATCCTAGTTTAAATTTAGATTAAGTTCCTTGAGTTATAATCTCTTAGTTCTTAGTTCATTTTAATATTTAGTCAAACAAGACCTTAAGAAATACAACGAGTCTCTTGGGAGTTTAAAGTTTTGTCTCAACCTAAGTTTCAAGTTAACCCCTACTTTGACGAATCCCATTTTGGTCCCTTTGTATCCTTTGCCATCCATGGGGCATCTCCATGGAAGTGATGGGAGTTTTATGTTCAAGAAACACGGTCATGAAATCCATGAAGCTATTCTCTTACTCTCCCCTTCGAAGGTTCAAAACAAACTTGAATTGAATAATGCATATGGTTTTTACCATGAGTTTTTGATTAGGTGTGATCTATGCATGGGAAACATAAAACTTTGGAATGTACCAACTTGCAATCTTGAGACAAATAATCAAGAAACTTTCTTTGAGTGCTTATGCAAGAGTGAAACCCTTCCATGCATGGTAGTGTAAGAGTGAAAATGCAACATTCCTAAGAGTGGACATGCTAGTGAGGCGGTCTGGGGCAGGCAACAAGAGAGGCAACCTCTAAACACCCCTCTCTCGTGCTGTTCAATTGGGGCTGGGGCAGCCACAAACACAACACAACAACAAACCCACAACCAAAACCAAAACAAGGTAGGGGCACCACCTAGTTATGGGATGCGAACTAGGACTCAAGAAAGATTTTGTCACAACCAAGAGGAGATGCAACAAAACGCACACAAGAAATCTCACACAAAGACACACATCAAATAGAGCAGAGAGAGATAGAGCAAAGGGAAGAGAGAGAGAGAGAGAGGAATGGAACTTGCGTAATACCTTGTTTGTGACTTGCAAATGGAGATGATTTGTTATGATGCTATCGTAGAGCTTGTAAAAAACTAACTTAATGCTTAGTGAATGCTAAACATTGCCAACACACACACACACACACTATCTTAGGGTGTGGGAGACCTCTCACCACAATACCCTCTTACAATGGACACAAAATGGGCAATGAAAACACGCTAAAACACTTTCTCAAACAAGATCAAATGAGAAAAACTTAAAATACACAAGTCACCTTGAGTTCACCAAACTGTATTGCACAAGTGGAAGAACAAAGATTTGAAGGTCAAATCACGCCTTTGATGCACCAAACCTCAATTTATTGATGATGAAGGAACATATACAATAGTGGTTTTGAGATTTTGAACTCAAGCTCTCTCACTTGCAATGTGTAGCTTGAAAGCTTTTTTCACACCAAAAGTGGAGCTCACAAAGTGGTTGCTACGCCTAAGTCTCTCCTCACGAATAGAGTGTTGGGTGCTATGTGAGATATTGGGCCTTATTTACAAGAAGGAGAGGGACCTATTTATAGGTTGAAGACCTCTCATTAAGATTATTTGGAAATCCTAATTTACAAGAAAACAAATCAAGATTATGATTTTTTTTTAATATGAAAACATTGCTGGCCTTCTTTGTCTGCTTGAGTCATGGATGTGGACTCAAAATAGAGAATTATTGATGGTAGATAAGGTGAAAGTAGAGTTTTAAGGAAGGAGAGAGAGAGAGAGAGAGAGAGAGAGAGAGAGAGAGAGAGAGAGAGAGAGAGAGAGAGAGAGAGAGAGAGAGAGAGTTAGTATGCATATGTCTTGAGGTGAGATGCCTTTTATGGTTAGGTCAATGGCTATTTTGTGTTAGTGGTTAGTGTTAGGAATTGCTAGAAAGTTAATAATACATTTACAATGGGTAGAATGAGGTGGATGGTTGAATGAAGTGAGGAAATCCTTGTGATGGGGTGAAGCTTGAAGAAGGACGTACTTGTGTAGGTTCTCAAAATGACTATCGCTTGTCATTAAATATCTAATATCTAACCAACCCAAATGATTTTCTCATATTAAACTGATAATTTAATATGGGATAATAAACCAAAACAAGGGTTAGAATATAGACATGTGCTTACAGATCTATCTCAACAAGGGGCCAATGGTAAAGGGGCCCAAATGAGAGATGGTATGTCAAAGAGCAAGCTTCATTAAAGACCTCCAATGGTTAGTGTTAAAAGTACTATGACCTTAAGAAAACTAGGGCTGAGCTTGAGGTGGGAACCCGACCTAAACTTAAGCAAGCTAGGGCTGTGCTTGAGGTGGGAAGTCCACCTAAGGTGCTTGTCATGCTTGATGACTAAGGTACTTGACATTTAATGAGGAAGTTTCTTGAGAAGCTTCCTATGCATGGGGGGTAAGATGCTTGAGTGAAAAAGAGAACCTACACACTTAATGAGGAAGTTTCTCGAGAAACTTCCTATGCATAAAAATCTCAAAGTTAGGGGAATTCTAAAAGAGCACATGGGACACATGTCAGACTCTCACTAAGCTTAACCACATGGTGTGCTTGAATGCTATTGGTTGGGCTAAGGAGGGATCCAATGAGATTTTACTACCATCTAACAAATATCTAGATATTTTCAAGCTCTCTCTCTCTAAGGGGTAAGAAGGACACTTGTCAAAAGACTACCCATGTGCTTGACTGCATGCTACATGTGATTGTCTAGGCGGAGAGGAGTCCAATGAGCTTGCAACATGTAGATATTTCACCCGAAGCAAGGAAGGGGGGTGCTAGGGGGATATACTCCACACACACACTCATTTGCAAAGGCATTCTCACTTGGTGAAAGTTGAGGAAGACCACCTCCTGCTCAAAGCTTGTGAGAGTGAAAGCCTACATCAACACTCTTGGCTATGGAATGCAAATCCAACCAAGAGCCATGCTTCAATGCTTAAGCTTTCCATCTTCTCCATCTTCATTACTATGCTATTATGTATGCTAGCAAGAAGAGTAATGATAAGTAAGGAACTATTTCTTTCTCCTATGGAATGTTTCTTCTTCCTCTTCCCTATCCTCATTCCCTGCTAGATCTCTCCACCTTCAAAGGTGTTTGAGGCCTTGGGACTGAGGCTTGGGATAGATAATGATTTCTACAAGTTTATGTTATGCTTGTGATGCACGAAGATTTTCATCTTCATTGCATCACGTAGGTCACAAGGAACACAAAGATTGTATTGTACCAAGTCTCTCTTGATGGGAGAAACTATAATACAAATGCCTATTGGAGGGGGGACCGGCTCCATATGAATCCGGTTCTCAACTATTGTCATGTTCTCTAAAATCTCTCTCTTCCAAAAGTATTGTTAATCCCAAGTTAACTAAGTACCATGTTTATGTTGCTACCATCAATTAAGTTCACGCGCTATGCTCACAAAGTAATCTCTCAAAAGTGCTTCACCTAATTTCCTCATTCCGCTACTCTCAAAGTTCATAGGCCGTTTCCATTACATTGGTATCAGAGCATTTGGTTTCTCTTTTCTTGCTTAATAAGAGAGGTCCTTAAGTAGCCTATTAATGGTTTTTTTTTGTTAATTATATTAGGGTAAGTGGGCCTGGGATCTATTATCAGTTTTGTTGAGCCCACTATGTGGGATATGGTGCACACCTCGGGAGATTTGGACTTAATAATGGAGTCTTTTTAAGCTTGCCTACGGCTTTACCATTATTGAGCCATAAGAAGTCTAAAAGGAGCTATCCCTCGGAAACTTCGCTATGTTAGACTCACGCCACTACTCTCTATAATTAACCAATTTGAGCCGTGGGTGTAGATACTTGAGTGCCTATTTTCAGAGGCTAAGAGGAGTAGCAACTATAGTTTTGAATTGCCAAAGCATACACTAAGCAAACATATAAGTTTATTTAACATGTCTGACAATAACCAAGAGAGTAGAATGAACATTGATAACTTTGATTTTGCACATGAAGGTGTTAATGATGATGCCCCCATGTTTGTTAATTATCTTGTTACTAGGTTGCACAAGCTATGGGCAACCCCTCTTTGCAAACTGAAGTTGCTCAATGACTTCGTGCTTAAGGTATTCCATTCCTCTCAAAGAGGAGAGAGAGCTTAGGAGGCCTCTTGGTGAGACCCCAAAAGAAGACTCTCTCCCATACGAGAGGAGGAATCCAAAGAATGAGAAAGTAATGACTCCCTAAGTTCCTCAAAAGATGTGGCTCCATGAAGATGGCGGTCTAGACGATCACCAACTCCTCCCAAGAGGATATGGTTAGCCCATAGTCCTTCTCCTTGTCACTCCAAAAGGGAAGAGAGGAAACAAAAGAAGAAACGGGCAAGAAAGAGATCACCCTCTTCTCCTTCTTCTTCACCTTCATCTTCTACCGATGAAATCTATGACTATTTTCCTAGAGAATACAAGAGGGGAGGACATTGCAAATCTTACCCTACATGGCGAAGGTCACAAAAGCTAAAGAAGCTCAAAGAGGGAGAAAAGAGTATCTCTTTTCTCACCTATGATTGCACCTTTGGTGCTATTGACAAAGTATTAGCCTTCATCCAGCAATTTGATGGGCTTTTAGAGACAAGGGCCGAGTATGTCAACTATGAACGGCCTGGTTCTATCACCAAAGTAATCCACCACACCATGGTTGCTTTGCGCATCAATTTCCAACAAGGGGCTAGACGAAATGTCAAGCCCATGGAAAATAAAGATAAAAGTGATGCCAAGGGGAAAACCAATGCTTAAAATTCATACCAAGGCTATTCCAACAACAACAACAATGGGTCCAAGGAGAAGGGATCTTACAAAGGTAAATATAAAATCTTTCCTAAAGAGCTAGAATCATTTCGTAAGGACTACAAATGTTTTAAGTGTGGGGAGAAAGTTCATGATTATTGTCCTTGCCCCAAGAGAATTACCCACAATAAACTCCTAGAGCCTCTATGTTTGAAGCTCCAAAAGAGGATGCTCATTGCCAAGGATTTCTCCTTTTCTATGCTTAGGGAAAGATGTAAGAGCATGATTCCTTTATTTTGTTTGACCCTGTTTCAACTCACAACTTCATATCCACGGAGTTGACCACCAAGCTAGGCATACAAGCCCACAAGATAGGAGATACATTGAAATCTGATGGAGCTATCAAGGGACAAGACCTCTCAATTACTCCCTTAATTGGAAAATTGAGGCTTCATGTCCAAAGCTATGTGGACAAAAAGGACTTGTTCATCTCCCCTCTCAAACATGAGAATGTTAATTGTTGGGGCACCGTGGTTTGACCGCATGGCTCCCAACATAAAGTTCCAAAAAGGAGAATCTACTTCACCTACAGGGAAAAGAGCATGTACATAGATGCTAATGAGTTGGGGAGCACCATATCGCTACAATAAAGGGAATCAATAGGAATTAGAGTGTCTAATTTCCTAAATGGATTCCAAGATGTTTTCATTGATGACATCCCTAGTGGCTACCTCTAAAATGAGGGATGATGATCGTGCAATTGAGCTCCTACCAAGAAGCTCACCGCCTAACATGCCTCCTTATCGAGTTTCACAAGATCAACAAGAGGAGATCATGAGGAAACTGCATGAATTGGTGGAAAAAGGGATGGTGAGATCTAGCTCCTCTCCATTTTGTTCACCATTTCTTTTAGTGCAAAAGAAAGATGACACATATCACATGTGTGTCGACTATAGAGCGCTAAATAAGATCACTATCAAAAATAGATTTCCCGTGCCGCGGGTAGAAGATCTTTTTGATAATTTACAAGTTTTGGCTTGACAAATGCTCCAGATGCATTCAAACTCATGATGGAAAAAAATCTTCAGGCAATCCAATTCTCTTGAAGAGTACAAGCGACACCTCTAGGTAAACTTTCAAGTTGTGAGAGAGAATAAGCTTTTCATTAATCAAAAGAAAAGTGAAATTTTTCTACAAGAGATTCAATATTTAGGTCACATTATCTCTAATGATGGCACCCGTATGGATCCAACAAAGTTAGAGATAATAGAAGAATGGCCTAATCCAAGGAACCTACAGGAGGTACGAAGCTTCATAGGTATGTGTGTATACTATAGATGCTTCATAGAAAACATTCTCTCTAATAGCAGGCCCATTACATGACTTAACAAAAAAAGAACGTTAAGTATTCATGGACTACAAAAGTGCAAGAAGCTTTTGAGAAGCTTATCTCTCAACGTGTGTTCACACTACTGGATCTCTCAAAGCCATTTGAGGTCCAATGTGATGCTTATGGTGATTGCCTTGGAGCTATTTTGCTTCAGGAAGGGCATGCCATAGCATATGAGAGTCAAAGACTCAACTTCAATAAGTGAGTATTGGAAAAATACAAAAAAAAGCGACTATCTATTCTATATGCCCTAAAAATGTGGAAACACTATCTCTTGGGGACTCCATTCATCCTACGAATGGATCACAAAGCCTCAAGAACTTCACGACGCAAACCAAGATCTCCACCAACAAACAAATGAGGTAGGAAAATTTTCTTTTTCAATTTAAATTTCATATTGCTCACATTGGTAACAAGAACAATCAAGTGGTCGATACACTTATACAATGACCAAGGTTAAATGTGGTGTCTATAGCAACTCACAATGATCTATCTTTTATGATAGATGAGTATGCTACTGACTGAAACTTTATGTGTGTAATTACAGCCTTTGCAATAGGAAAGAAAGAAAAATAACCATTCACCTTGAAGGATGATTATCTTCCAAACATCAATAGGCTATGTGTTAATCACCCATACAATACGAAAATCATGTATGAATCCCATACTTTTCCTTATGCGGGGCAAAGAGGGATTCCATAGTCTACTCTTCGAGGAGTAGAAATGTGTTTATGCTGGTCCACCATGATGTCATGAGAGAAAATGATTGTTTGGAACTAATCTTTGTGTGGTTCTAGCATTGAGAGACTATGACACGTTATACCTTTGATGATATCCCAATCTTCTTTGGAAATCTAGTAGAAGATATTGATGATTTTCTTGCTGATTTTAGAATGGTTTGTCGTATCCTTGGTAAAAGGGATTCTATTGAAAAAGGGGATTTTCTATTGCTATGCCTTAGAGGCAACGCTGAGCAATGGTTTTCCAAATTTCCAAAGCTTTGAAGACCACATTCTCTAAATTTCCAACAACGGAGAAAGCATGGGCTTCATTAGGGAGACTTCAACAACATGGTGAAGACTACTATGCTTATGAGGATATTTTTTCTCCTCAATGGGGAGGATGTGGGTTTAGTTCTACATTTCCAGATTATGTAAAAATGGAGCAATTTATTTCGGGTTTGTCTCCTTTCTTAAAGACTAAGGTTACTTGTAGTGGACCCTCTACCTTTGAAGAAGCGGTCACTATTGCCCGAAGGAAGTTTCACAAGTACTTCTACATCAAAAATGGTTTCCATCATGCTGCAAGAACCAACCATCATGAAAGTGTTTCTATGAAGGAGTCATCTCCTTTGCCATAATTGTCTCCTTCTACTCTGACAAATGTTAGAGAAGTTACTTACATGCAAACTGATTATTCAAGGGCTAAAGTGTGTGGCCAAGATTCAAATGTGGAATATTTTTCTTCTACCTTTATCACAAGCATGCAAAAATCAACACAAGATATCTCAAATAGCATTGATGATTCAGTAATGGATACATCCAACCTTTTTGCGGAGGATCAATTTCTAGTCCGAGCAGACAAAGCTTTTGTGCAACATGACTCTATGGAGAATGAAGACCTTGAAAATAACCTTGATCTTATGGAATGTTCTGCGAGTGTATCTTGTCTAAACGAAGAGAGTGAAGAAGAAGATGAAATCATAGGTGGGGAGATCATAGACCACATTGATCATAAAGAGATGCTTGAGTACATGGAATGCCAACTCCAAAACAAAGTAGAAGAGTGTGAGTTGAATCCATGTGAGGATAATCTTCAAGAAGTGTTTGAGGATGTTGAAAGGAATTGGTATGACCTATGTATATTAAGCATGGAGGAACCTATCATGCAAGAAGCCAAAGTTTTCACAAAATCAAATAGTAATCCATCAACCTTTGAGGTGGTACAATGTGAGGAGTTACAACCTTGCCAAAGGGGGGGCTTAGAAGGGGATAATAAACATGGGAGAGTAGTAAAAAATAAAATCATAAAAGGAAACTGTCAGAAGGGTATCATTCTCTCAAATGGTGTTTTAGTGGGTGGCTCTTCATTCATGGGACAATCTCTTAGTAAGAAAATCCAAACTTTTGAAGCCCCAATCATATTCACATTGGGTTTCACCTCTTCAAAGTCAACTTCTCCTCTCTTCACATATACCTTTCATCGGGGGCACCATACCTTCTTAAGTGGAAGAGGACATGAATACTTGGTGATGAACAGATGTTCCCAAACCTTCTACATTTGCTTCTTTGGTGTATGGAGGTTACACATTGTGATGCTTCTGGTCTTCATCATAGATGAAAAGCTTGTTGATTGCTACATGTGGATATTTCATCAATCACTACGAAAATCTATTCTCTTCTAAGGTGTTAGAAGCAATAGAAACCTTCGTCTATTATCTACTGATGTGGTAAACTATTTGCAATATCTTCCAATAGCGGTTGGAAGCATGGATTAAGCTTTCATAAATCATGAAGGTCGTAGGACTTTTGACTTGATGAGTCTACCCAGGTTGAATGAATTTTATGAGCTACAGTTCAGGAATTTGCTCATACAAGCTCTTGAAGATCGTAGCAGATACATCAACTTTACACAGGAGGAAGAGCAACCAATCTTTTATATCACATTCATAGTGATAGATGCAATGATGGACAACAATAAAATCTACAAGTTTCTTCAACAGAAATTAGTAAGTGATTCCAAACCATACATCTCTCTTTGGGAAAGATATTTCAAGATCTTTGATCTTGGGGGGTGCTTATGGAAACTTTCTCAATGAAGAATGTTTACTCAGTCACTTCATTACATCCTGCTATTGGCTCTAAGAACCTTTCATATCACACAAGTTTTTTTAATCAGACAACAAAGGTTCTTCAAAGATGAGAGCAGACAAAGACAGACGTTACACAATCTACATGTTGTATGCTGGGATAAATGGTACATGAATGTATTATTATCTAAGGGGGAGGCTAACGAAAGCCGTTTTTTGACTTTCCATAATTGCCATAGTAAGCTACCTCACCCTATCAAATAAGTGAAACATTTTGGCTATCCCTAACATTTCACTGTATATAGGTGTGTGTGAGTTAGGGGACTTTTTCCATATCTTCTTAAAAACCCTCAATTAGCTAGTCACTAGGCTAGTTGAGACAAAAAAAATAAAAATAAAAAACATATAAGTATATTATGGTCCATTTGTGGGTAAATATTTCATTGTATATAGGGCCTAAATAAAATGATTTTTCATTATTATTTTGGTATTTATTTAAATATTTCTACCTATGATGTGTTATTTATGCTATGTACATTGACTCACCACTACCATAATTTTTCTTACCATTTTGCATACTGTTTATTCCATATAAAAATAATTTCATGCAAGCTTCTCTTATTTTTCGTGTAACTTCATCCCAACAAAAATCCAAAAAAACTAGTTCTATTTATGTGTATATTTTTTCACTATTGTGATTTTTTCCTTCCTACATCTATTCTCTATTACTCTCATAAAGTAGACCACCAAAAATATTCATCTTTTTATGGTAGACTTATAATGAGAGAGATTTATTTTGACCCCTTTATATTTTTTTCACCTATATTATTTATATTTGACATGTACGTATTTTTTTAGACCCCTCAGTATTTGATTTTCTTAGTTGTACTATTCACTTATATCATGATCTCAACAATATCTTCAATTATAGAACTACCAAATAAGGTCAAGGGTATGTGGCATGCATGTATGCACCATGGGGGGCTCACTCTTGGAGGTATTCAAAAGAATCATCCAAAGAAGGACCTCACAAGGACTTTGTGCAATGGAAAAAGGTTTTGCTGAATTTTTAAAGATCACATGCTCCCCGAATTTTCAAAGGTGATACAAACAAAAGTTGTAGCTCGTGAGCTGAACTTTTACCTCAAATGTTTTCATATTTTTTTGAGCTATGAGCTGTGAACTATGATTTTATTGGTGGACCCCAGTTTGCCCAGTCTATGCAGCCACACTCCCTCTTCCACTTTATCATTTTCCTTTTTCACACACACTTCTCCACTCATCATCCCCACCTCTCTCACCACTCCTCTCTGCACCCTACTCACCTTCTTCTCAAAATTGAAGAATAAGAGAAACCATTGTGAACTCATGTCTCCTACACACACTTCGATTCCAAAATTGACCACCTAGTCTCATTTTTCCTCTTCCATATTACCCATATCTATCAAGAAAACCACAGTCCCAAGGAACGTCAAGAGTGGAGAAAAAACGTACCGTCAAGGCTAGTGGACCGTCAACAAGCGTCAAAATTGACTCTACTCAAGACACTTGGAGCATCAACATTGTAAGAAATCCATATTTTCTTACCTATTAAGAGTTTTTTCTTCCTTATTTGTATCCTACATGGATACTCCCATTCTAAATATCCAATTCCATTTGTAAATCAACAAAAATACTAACTCTACTAATTTACTAACACTAACCTACTATGAAAAGTCCTATCACCTCCACTTTTCTCCTCTCTCTCTTCTTCATCTATCCCCACCAACTTCTTGATAATTCCAAGCAAAAAAAATTAGATAAGTGCATAAAATATAACCCAACCATGGTTAGAGGAGTAACCCTAGCCTTCAAAATTGCTATAAAAGGAGGGTGTGGCTAGCACAAAAGGGGGAGAGCCATAAGCAAGAGCACTATGCTATAGCTTAAGAAGCTCAACCTCTCTAGAAGGAGATCTTGAGTGGAAGCTCATTGTCTTATGCATGCGCATGTGTTTTATTAGGGGTGATTAGCAAGGGAACTCTGTGCCATTGTAAGAGAGAGTGATCATTCAATCGAGAGTAGGAAATCTATCATTTCTCCTACTAGTGTAAGCCCAACATTTGTTGAATCAAGGAGGGTGGATTTGGAGTAAGCTTGGATACTTCGTCTCTCTTCCAATGTGGAGTAATGGACAACAATGATGTGTAAGTGTCTTGGTGTTTTTTTAAAGTTCTTGATAGCTTGTATTTGGGTGTTGTCATCAATTTAGCCATAAATCCCACATAGTGTAAGAGGGCGACAGGGTGGAGAGGACTCCCCCGGCCTTAAGACAGTGATTTGGGTGGCTTTTCTTGTGATGTGTTGTGGTGGTGTAATTTACTCAAGCTATGTTGAACAAATACTAATCTCACTTTCATTGGTCATGACATATTTGTAAGAAGGTATTAGTGCAACAAGCACCCCCTCCCCCTTCCCTCTTTTTCTTACATATATAATTGTGTTTGCTTGATCACTGTCGAACATTTCAAAGCAGCCCGAGCACTCTCTCTCTCTCTCTCTCTCTCTTTCTCTCTCTCTCTCTCTCTCTCTCTCTCTCTCTCTCTCTCTCTCTCTCTCTCTCTCTCTCTCTCTCTCTCTCTCTTTATGCGTCCTAGTTCGCATCCAAAACTAGGTGGTGCCCCAAATTTGTGTAGGGTTAGGTTTCGGGTTTGTGTGTGTGCTTGCTGTTTTTTCCAACCCCAACCCAACTGAGTAGCATGGGAGCCTAGAAGAGTGCTTAGAGGCCACTCTTCTTGTTGCCCGGACCGCCTCACTAGCAAATGCACGTTAACATGTATGCTAGAGTAGGTTTATCAATAGTTCTTGAAGTGTTGTTTCTCCAACGATCTTAGCAGTTTATTAAACTTAGTTGCCCTTGCCATTATGTCTACTTTGAAAGATAGATCTTGGAGTGGGGTGTTGAGCAATGTGCTTTGGTAGGCCACATGTTGTGGTTGAAGCTCCTTTATTAATGGATTGAACATATTCAAATCAATTTTCCAAAAATTCTACCACAAATGCCTCTTCGAAGGGGTTTTCATGTAATGGGAAGGCAAGAACATGATGCGTGCATACATCCCCATGATGATAATTTTTGGACGGTGCCTCTTGTAGGTCCTAGATGATGCCATTAGTGCCTCTAAGAAAGACTTCCTAAGGATGCTCCACTTTGTCAATGTCATCAAATCTTCTATGCAAGTGATAATTACCTTTGCTATTTTGCAAGTCATTTGACATGTGAGATTGGGTATATCCCACAACATTGCTATTGTAGTCTTCATGATGTGTAGTATATATGCTTATGTGGGCTTGGTGTTCTATTTTGGATTGGCTAAACCTAGATAATTTAGTACCATATTTCTCCTACTCTTCCACACGACTTAGGTATCCTAGGCCCGCCTTCTAGGGATTGGACAATAAGTTGGGTCGATCCTCAGATGCTGTGGTGCATTCTTTTTGTAGATTGTTTCATCTTGAGGCCGCTTGTCAAACCATCTCTTTCTCCATAGTGGTTGGTTCTCAAGGATGAGTAGTACTTGTTATTTTATAATTGCAACTCCTTCATAATCTCCATGTGCATTTAGCTCAAGACTGGGAAGCAACTTCTTTTTCCATATGATAGCTTCTTGCTTCAGTAGAGACAACATGTCCTGGCTGAATTTTGTGATCTGCTCATTTGGTTGGATCATTAGAAATGCTGTAGACTCTAGAACCTTGAGTTCATATTCCATGTATTCTTTTGGCTACACCATCAAGAATGTTTGCTATCCATTTAATGATCTCATCTCGAGCATCCACTCGAGGTGTATTCTCATATAGCTCATGAATTCCACCCATGTTTGAAGTATTGGGTAGGTATATTAATGGCCGGATGATTAGCACTTTCAAACTTCATGTGTGTGTTTTAGGTGATCGATGCATGTTCAAGGACTTGAGAGGTGCTGCCCAAATCCACATCTTTTGCTTTGATTTCTGGAGCATGCATATTCGCCTATGCACTCAAACTTGCATTTGCTTTAGCAAGTTATTCTTGCAACTCATTAATCTACTGCCCTTTCTAGAAATTTGTCGTGAGCATCCCAGCAAATCAATAGTTTCATTTGTATCTCTTCTTAATCTAGCTCAGCCTTTATTGCTTTGACTTCCTCTAGGTTTGTTGTAGAGAGATGAGAAGTAGATGTTTTTGGTGTCGCATCTTGATTGGCCAGGAGAGAAGAGAGGGTATGCTTCAAAGCATCATACAGGTCACATAGCTTTGAATACTTATTCCTCTCCCTTTCCATTAGCCTTGATCATTATTTTCCTTCTCTAGGTCTGCTTGTAGCTCCTATTTGTCGCTTTGCAGACCATCCACTAACTACTTAAGATCTGTTATCTCTTGATTTGCTTTTGATGTGGCGGCATTGGAATATTTTACTTCTTTGAGCTAAGCCTTGATTACCATTTTGTGAGAGCGGAATTGGAGTTCTAACATATCAAGGGTCTCATAAAGATCAAACTCTTCAACTAGAGGCCACTTTTTCATCTATTGGCTGCAAAGGAGGGATGCTTCTTTTTCCCATGTCCTCTTGTATCAGAACGTCCTTCTTACTATGGGAGAGGCTTTTGATAGCTTTGTCTTGTGCGATGCACCACCCTTCAAGATGTGGTGGTTCTACCTCAAGTCAATCCTTGCATCTCTTCTTCATTTTCCTTATTTTGTAGCTCCAAACTTTACAGCTCCAACAAAATTTCTTGTGTAGCCTCGATGGTATGTATAATAGCTTGTGAACGAGGATGTGTAGAAGCTTGTTGTTCTTTGTGCAGAGTTGTAGATGGTGGAGAAGGTGGTTTGGGAGAGATGGTCTCCCCAATTCCCTTTGCTGTATTTGTAGTAGTAGTTGTTTCTAGGACAATCTCCTCGGTGGTATGTATAGTAGCTACTGAATGAGGCTATGTAGAAGCTTGGCATTCTTTGTACAGAGTTGTAGATGGCGGAGAAGGTAGTTTGGGAGAGATGGTCTCCCCTATTCCCTCCACTGTATTTACAATAGTAGTTGTTTCTAGGACAATTCTCTCTTGATGTGTAGCTAGACTACAAAGAGATTCCAAGAAGGAATCTACTTTTGTTGTCCTTTTTCACTTGAACTCCACCTCTCTCTCATTAGCTTTTCACTTTAGCAGTAAATATATTATTTTTCCTTAAGAATTTTCCAATTTGAGATTGTGTTTTGTAGTTTGTCTCCTCTCTTCTTTGAGTTTTTATTGCCTAGCATCCAGTTTGGAGTTGGAGGAGGATGAAACTTGATGTGCCTCCACAACATTCTTCTGCTCTTTAGCTCTCTTTGGAAGTCTTTCTGTTCTCAGCCTTTGAGACTCCTCCATGGATCTCTGCACTTGCTTCTTGGAATATGTTCCTCTTGTTGTTGTTTCTTCCTAACAAGGGTAATCTCTATTTCTTCTTTCTCTTCAGTTGTTTGGTACTCTGAAGGAATGACATCCTCTTTTCTTCTAATATCCCCATGGAGTTATATGTCTAACCTCATGGCATCGCTCTCTATGGTGGGTGCTCTTGAACTTGAGCCAAGCATATTTCTTTTTTTTGGAGTCATTGAAGTACTTCTTTACTATCTGGACACTATGCTTTGGCATGTGTTATAAGTCTAATTGGGACTCTACTCCAGGAATTGGTCTTCAATCATTCTAAGGCTTCGTATGCAATGCATGCCATCATAGGTTGAGTGTTCATATAGATTTTGTTTTCTCACTATTCTTTAGGTTTTTTTCAGCTAAATTTCCCAAAACATAGCTACCCAAGTTGAATTTGGTGGCATGATGATTTGATAAGCCGATAGCCATGACTATTGTGAGGTGTAAGAGTGAATCAATGTATCCAGGTGGATTTTGCACTTTGAGATGTTGTGAGGTGAGCCATAATGGAAGCTCTACCTTTGCATGGATTAGATCTTTATAGGTAAGCTTGTGGCCCAATTGATTGATAAATGTCTTGTCATTGTCAATTTATTTTTGTGAGGGCCATGCTAGGGATGGGTCGGCTACACCATCTTTGAATGGATACACCACGATTCTGGGCATCCCTCTCGCTTGAGATCGACACCAAGACAAGACTTCTCCCGCTCTTTGATGCCAACTCAAGGGGGTGATACCATTCACTTTTCTCTTACAAAACCTTAATCCCAAATATCATTTCTTATCGCTTTGAATTTCCAGTCAAAGTCATTAGACTAAATTTGAACTCAACCTTCCAAGCTCAGCTAATGGATGTTCTCTAATTCACCCTTGGTTCAAGGTCACAACAACTTTTTTCTCAGCTAAGACTGAGCACAGCCGTCAGTACCTTCCCCTAAAATGAATGTATTTACTAAGTACACAAATGCCTCATCACCAAGTTTGATCCCCACTCCGTAGATCGGGATCCTTTTCCCCAGATCTTAACTTAATGGAAAATATAAAATTGGGTTCAACTTTCTAGCTAACAAATTAACCCTCCAAAATCCACCCACCCATCGAGCCGTTTAATAAATGCACCTCCCAAGGTAGTACTATGATACTAAAAAACAATATTCCAATCATGTCAAACCAAGAATACATTTCAAGCATTTGAAAGCAACATGCAAACTGTTGCATACCCTTGAAAGTTTGCATTTATCATGTCGTTCTCACCTTTTTCCTTTTTAGAATATTTTACTTTCTTTTTCCTTTAGTATTAGTGAAATTTTCTAGTTTTTTTTCAAGCAATCACATATACTCCTCTAGGCATATCCCTATCCTCATCCGAGGACTTGGGTATCCTATCTCCTCTGCCACGTGTGGAGGTGTTGCCTTGACACAATTTACAATTCTTATTTTTCTTTATCTTGTGTGGGAAAGGCTTACAAAAACAATCTACTCTAGATTTTGTAAAAAAAAATTAATAATCTGAGAAGAAGAGCAATGGTCCGACTCTTGTATGTTTACTTTTCAAGGTATACCAACAGAAATACATTTCTACTCCTCGAATAATAGACTATGGAGAATCCATAGACTATGGAAATCCATGATGTTTGAAAATTTGAGATCTGAAGAGGGTTGCCATTTGATGTGCCTTAATAGTCTTTTTGACAGGCATAGAGTGTGTTTTCTTGTTAAACCTGTCAAACTTAAACAATCCAAGTTGTTTACCTCGATCAATTTTCAACTTTTGGTACACCACACATCTTGAAACATACTCTTGTATGTTTACTTTTCATGGTATACCAACAGAAATACATTTCTACTCCTCAAAGAATAAACTCTTGGTGGTCCGTAGGACTCTTGCCTGTAGTATGCCTCAAATGAGCCTTGAGAAACTTTAGCAAGACCCAATCATTTTCCTTAATGGCTAAGGCTCTTTTGTGCTTATTAGCAGCAACCCTTTTTGCCTTTCTTGTGAGATGGATATAATCCCTTTTATCTTTGGAAAATAT
The DNA here is from genome assembly GCF_014529385.1 of Adiantum capillus-veneris. Classification (NCBI taxonomy): domain Eukaryota; kingdom Viridiplantae; phylum Streptophyta; class Polypodiopsida; order Polypodiales; family Pteridaceae; genus Adiantum; species Adiantum capillus-veneris. The sequence goes on from NC_140946.1 coordinate 76,306,947, forward strand.
TCTTTTAGGTCTCAGCTATATTCATCAGCAAAGATCTTCCCATGTACTTGAAGTAGTAAGGGACTTTTGGATCTTCCATCTTTAACCTTCAAAGGTGCTTTCCCCATAGAAGTATGTAAATTTCATTGTACACATACTCTATAAGAGGTAGGTACTTCTATCGTCAGGACCGTTGATCTACCTTCATGACATAGGATTTTAGTAGATTCAAGAATCATTAGATTAGTAATTTCACTTTCGTCATCCTTTTGTGGATGATAGGCCGAAAGAGAAATTTAATCTACTTCTTAGATTCCAAAAGAGACCCTTCTAGAAATTACTGGTCATTCTAGGATCTTTGTCCGACACCATGGATGTTGGAAATCCATGATGTTTGAAAATTTGAGATCTAAAGAGGGTTGCCATTTGATGTGCCTTAATAGTCTTTTTGACAGGCATAGAGTGTGTTTTCTTGTTAAACCTATCAAACTGAAACAATCCAAGTTGTTTCCCTCGATCAATTTTCAACTTTTGGTACACCACACATCTTGAAACATACTCTTGTATGTTTACTTTTCATGGTATACCAACAGAAATACATTTCTACTCCTCGAATAATAGACTATGGAGAATCCATAGACTATGGAAATCCATGATGTTTGAAAATTTGAGATCTGAAGAGGGTTGCCATTTGATGTTCCTTAATAGTCTTTTTGACAGGCATAGAGTGTGTTTTCTTGTTAAACCTGTCAAACTAAAACAATCCAAGTTGTTTACCTCGATCAATTTTCAACTTTTGGTACACCACACATCTTGAAGCATACTCTTGTATGTTTACTTTTCATGGTATACCAACAGAAATACATTTCTACTCCTCGAAGAATATACTCTTGGTGGTCCGTAGGACTCTTGCCCGTAGTATGCCTCAAATGAGCCTTGAGAAACTTTAGCAAGACCCAATCATTTTCCTTAATGGCTAAGGCTCTTTTGTGCTTATTAGCAGCAGCCCTTTTTGCCTTTCTTGTGAGATGGATATAACCCCTTTTATCTTTGGAAAATATTCTTTTAGGTCTCAGCTATATTCATCAGTAAAGATCTTCCCATGTACTTGAAGTAGTAAGGGACTTTTGGATCTTCCCTCTTTAACCTTCAAATGTGATTTCCCCATAAAGGTATGTAAATGTCATTGTACACATACTCTACAAGAGGTAGGTACTTCTATCGTCAAGACCGTTGATCTACCTTCATGACATAGGATTTTAGTAGATTCAAGAATCATTAGATTAGTAATTTCACTTTGGTCATCCTTTTGTGGATGATAGGTTCTTAGATTCCAAAAGAGACCCTTCTAGAAATTACTAGTCATTCTAGGATCTTTGTCCGACACCATGGATGTTGGAAATCCATGATGTTTCAAAATTTGAGATCTGAAGAGGGTTGCCATTTGATGTGCCTTAATAGTTGTTTTGACAGGCATAGAGTGTGTTTTCTTGTTAAACCTATCAAACCGAAACAATCCAAGTTGTTTCCCTCGATCAATTTTCAACTTTTGGTACACCACACATCTTGAACCATACTCTTGTATGTTTACTTTTCATGGTATACCAACACAAATACATTTCTACTCCTCGAATAATAGACTATGGAGAATCCATAGACTATGGAAATCCATGATGTTTGAAAATTTGAGATCTGAAGAGGGTTGCCATTTGATGTGCCTTAATAGTCTTTTTGACACGCATAGAGTGTGTTTTCTTGTTAAACCTATCAAACTGAAACAATCCAAGTTGTTTACCTCAATCAATTTTGAAATTTTGGTACACCACACATCTTGAAACATACTCTTGTATGTTTACTTTTCATGGTATACCAACAGAAATACATTTCTACTCCTCGAAGAATATAATCTTGGTGGTCCGTAGGACTCTTGCCCGTAGTATGCCTCAGATGAGCCTTGAGAAACTTTAGCAAGACCCAATTATTTTTCTTAAAGGCTAAGGCTCTTTTGTGCTTATTAGCAGCAACCCTTTTTGCCTTTCTTGTGAGATGGATATAACCCCTTTTATCTTTGGAAAATATTCTTTTAGGTCTCAGCTATATTCATCAGCAAAGATCTTCCCATGTACTTGAAGTAGTAAGGGACTTTTGGATCTTTCCTCTTTAACCTTCAAAGGTGCTTGCCCCATAGAAGTATGTAAATGTCATTGTTCACATACTCTATAAGAGGTAGGTACTTCTATCGTCAAGAACGTTGATCTACCTTCATGAAATAGGATTTTAGTAGATTCAAGAATCATTAGATTAGTAATTTCACTTTGGTCATCCTTTTGTGGATGATAGGCCGAAAGAGAAATTTAATCTACTTCTTAGATTCCAAAAGAGACCCTTCTAGAAATAACTTGTCATTCTAGGATCTTTGTCCGACACTATGGATGTTGGAAATCCATGATGTTTGAAAATTTGAGATCTGAAGAGGGCTGCCATTTCATGTGCCTTAATAGTATTTTTGACAGGCATAGAGTGTGTTTTCTTGTTAAACCTGTCAAACTAAAACAATCCAAGTTGTTTCCCTTGATCAATTTTCAACTTTTGGTACACCACACATCTTGAAACATACTCTTGTATGTTTACTTTTCATGGTATACCAACAGAAATACATTTCTACTCCTCGAAGAATAGACTATCTCTTTGTCTCATCTTTTTTTCGACGCTGCAAAGAGAATCTCTCTCTCTCTCTATCTCTGTTTGCTCACCCACATGCTCTCTCTGCATGAACTTCTTGCGACCCTCTCTCTCCTCTAACTTCTCATGCTCGCAACCCTAAACACACAACTGCTTGCAGTTTACATCTCAGACTCAGGCTCTCTCTCTTTCAAACTATGCTCTGGCGACTTCCTGTAGCGACCACTCCTGCTCTCTCTTGCACTCCTCCCGTCTCGTGGCTCCTACAGTTGGCCTCTTCTCTCTGACGACCCGGCCTACAGTGCCCTCTTAGCACCCCCACTCGGCTTCCTCTTGGGCTTGCCTGCAGCATCGCCTTTGTCTCATGCCCTCCTGATCAAGCACGCCACCCCACTCTCCTCCAGGCTCATGGCGGTTCAGAATGCCAACTAAATGCAACCAAAACAAAAACGTTTTTTTCAATAATTAAGACCATGCTCCCATAGCACCCTCTCTCTCTATAACTCTCTAACTAATTCTCACACACATACTACAGGAGCATACATGCAACTCTCTTGTGCTCCCATATTCTCTCTTTACTATCACTCTCTCCTGCTCTCGAAACCGCTTGGCAAGGATTTCTTGTCAGGCCAAGGGCAGGGCCAAGGGCCAAGACGGACATGCGGTCAAGGGGCGCTATATTTAGGGGCTAGGAGTCTATATATGGCACGGTTGGGTGGAGAGTTGCATGGTCCAGTGCCCCGCAGTCTTACACTCGTATCAGAGCTCAGGGGAGAAGGGGGAGGAAGAAAGAGGCATGGAGGCCATGGATCTTCGTTCTCTCTCTCTCTCTCTCTCTCTCTCTCTCTCTCTATCTCTCTCTCTCTCTCTCTCTCTCTCTCTCTCTCTATCTCTCTCTCTCTTTGCGGTTCACGGAAGCTCGCCCTCCTTTCGGCGAAGAAGGAGTAGCATGGCAGAGTCCTTTCATGGATGCATGGCAAGGTCGTGCTGCAAGAAGGCCATGGCAGAGAGGGAAAGCAAAGGAAGGCATGGCTCTTTGGATTTTATCTCTCTCTCATCTTCAACCGGGCATGGCGAGATTTCTCGGCACAGAGAACCGTGGGAAACAACCCTAGCATGGACGTGGGTGTGTCGGCAACCTTTACCAAATCTGTCAAGAGCAGGATTAGTGGACGCGCGCCGGCCTATGGGTGGTTTCTCGTCACAGTAGCATAGGCTACCGAATGCAGCTCTGCGTGCTACCTTCTCCATCGACATCGCGCAGATCTGCAGCACGCCATAGCTTCATTTAGAAGCTTGGTTTCATATTAGGCAGCAATTTTTTTTGTCCATCTAATTGGCCAAGGGACGTTCCCACCACCTACCTATTGGCCACTTATGTTGGCTTTGACCGTGGCCCTCCAAGGGAAGCCATGCGTGGGGTAGAACAAGGGGAGGCTCGACCAGAATTTTCTGCATAGCATGCACAAAAATTTGCCAGTTGGAGAAAACTCTCGATGGTGATTTTTTCGACCTCCCGAAACCTCTCCATGACGAGATTGACAGTGGAGTCCACGGCATGCATGCAGAGCGGTGCTCGGGAAGCAAGGCTTCCAGTTCGCCATGACGCTAGGGAAACAAGGTTTCTACCTAGCGCATGCCGATTGTTTTTGAAAGGACTCCGGCAAACTCCCAGATTCAAGCAGTACCAAGTTTGGTACAGATTTGGTGACACCGGACTCGAGAATTTATGGATCCCATGGGAGAGATCCAGCATCATGCACAACAAGGTCATGAGTTGACATCTTGGAGAGGATTCATGGTGCATCCACTAACGCTCCAGGTATCTTTGTTTATGTTTCGGCATTACTTTTTGCATTCTTTTTACAATCATCTGCACTTTGTTTGGTTTTGTGAATTCCTACTGGTGCAATAGTTGCCGCCCAAGAGATAGGTAGAATTTATCAAGCAAGGCTTGAATGATTCTACAAAAACACTCACAGAGCTCGGCATGGCCGGTGCACACTTTGTGTCCCACCACTAGAGCATTGAAGTTGCTCACAAGATTCCAAATTGGTTGCAAATCGGAGAAGTCCCTTGACAGCATGAAGTAGGGTAATTATTGAGCAAAGTGCTTGATAATTCTCGCATGCAATGGAATGAAGGATCACCGAGAAATCTTATGATTCTCAATCAATAGCAAAATTTGGCAAGGCCAATTCTCTATGCAATTTTGACAAGGTCAATCTTTTTCTGCTCGGATATATGTGTGTCACCAAGAGCATCTGTTAGCTATGAGCTTTCAGGTTACATTCTTGTCTCATCCATTTGATGAATTTAAGTAAAGCAAGGCTTATATTTATGCATCTTGCATTGAGACTCCCCACATTTGGCATATGCTAAGAGCATACAAACTAGGGAAGGATTTACCAATTTCCTTGCATTGTTATTTCATTACATGCACAAAATGTGTATATGATACACACGCCAACTCTCTCTCACACAACAGCATAGGCTACGAGCCTGATGGGAATGAGTTTTTCCATCACGCGTCCAGGAAAACCGGTTATAGAAGGATAACCAGGTTAGCCAAATTTTAAAATTGTTTATTTTGCATGTTTTCATGTTTACTTTGGAACATGTTGTTTGTCGCGGAAAACACAGTGCTTTGATAATTTGACATGAAGCAAGGCTTCTCCTGCGTGCCATGCTACTGCCCATTGCTTTGGCATCAAGGGTTTAGGAAACTGAAGGGCTTACAATTCTGCATGCACGGCATGCTAACCGGGTGGCATGAATTCCACCGATTCATGGATTACGCTTCCGCTATCACACTCACAACTGTGTCAAGGACAGACTAAGTAATGGATTGTTTAATGTGTTTTTTTGGTTGCGGTCAACACAACAACACTAAAAAGAACCAAAAATTTGGACTTGATTCCCAGGCAAGGTGCCAATGCCAAGTCCTCCTCATACAATCACAACCCTGCAAGGCAGGTAGATCAAGATGTGGTTGTGTTTTTTTGTTATCTCTCTCAATGAACGAGTCATACCGAAAAACTGTGGAATGCCTATACGATAAGATACAAGTCAGGCATAAGATGCATAAGAGCACACAACTTGGGCACACACTCTAAAAACTTAAGGAAAGTTCCTCAGCCCAACATGTCTCTAGTTCTCTCTCTCTTTAAGGGAAACATGAAAATCTTCCGAGAAGCTTTTGATATGTGTTTTTCTCGTGAGTCAGCCTAAGCCAAGGTGCTTCAACTCTCAGCTTTAAATTGACTAAGACGCCATCCAACTTAGTTTTCATCGGTTTGTTGATTGAACACTAACTGACATAAGGGCTATGAGCCACATAGGCTAAGAGCCATTGTCAGACCTAGGGTAAGATCCCAATGCTCACATTCTTTGGGTGCTTGTTTTCAAGAGTGAACAGATCTACCGAGGGAAGTATACATCGACATTAATGCACAAGCAAGGGTCTTGTCATTCAGGATGTTTACAGTGTCATTTTTGCACTACATGATTTCAGTGTGACACTCAAGTTGAGTTTTTGATAAATCTTCAACTCATAGCAGCTGATCTACACAAGGAAGTATAGATGCAACAATTAGTGGTGATAGCATGGCTGTCCACACGAGCTAGGCAGTTCACTTGTGTGGATTTCCTGCTCTCTCTATAGCCCTATGGAGTGTCTATGGACATATTGTTTTGGGGTACGACCCGAAGGGTGACTGCTACATCACCCCATAGGCATTGAGGATCATAGTTGATATGCATTGAGGATCACAGTTGATCTGCATTGAGGATCACAGTTTGATCTCTCTCAGTTAGACTTTCAAGGAAAGAATTCCGCAATCTACCACGCGGTAGCGGACAAACTCAACTTTTCAAGTTGATTCCAATAATTATGTACACAGTTAACTATGTTGGTTGCCGTTACCTGCTAGTTGAGCAGTTTCTACAAAGGGTCTTACCAAGGGGTTTGACTACGTAGATTTTAACCAAAGGGGTTGGATTGTGAAGGCAACACCCACGGTTCCCACTGCAATGCTGTTTGTTTTTCAGGTAGGAGATGTGCTCCTCTCCGTTTGAACACTGGTAAGTGAACATTACGTTCAAACGTCCAGGTACGCATCTATTAATTTGGTGTTATTCCATTTTTTGTATGCTTTGCTTGTTTTTTTTCAAGACGTATAAGTACGCTTGAATGTTACAGAGCCATTCCAAGGGCATGTCGGCACAAAGTATTTTGGGCCAAGTGTCTAATCTACCTTTCTGCCTTATGCTGTTACGAGCCTACTTGTAGGGTTCGATTTGGCACATGTTGTCACATGGGATACAACATGTTCTAGGAACTCAAGGAGTTTGGTTTAGCCAGTGTGGAGCATGATACTGAGGGTCCCTCTCACTCGCGTCGCAGAGGGTTCGTAGTTACCTCCACACACAAGTACAGCTCGTACTTGATGGATGTCACTTTTCCTGGCATCCTTACTTGAGACATATTCCACATGTGGAGAATATGAGTCTCTAGGACTTACACTGGCGCCCAATTCGAAATGATGTGTTGCAACGAAGTCCCTAGGTGCTGGTCGCATCCGTTCATTAGACCAATTGATGCACACAGTATCAGGAACAATTTCAGTGGCCAAAAATTGTCGGGTACTAAGTACAGACTTGTTGTGATTACAAGTGCTGTGAAACCACCTTAACGGAGGGTCGTTTCTACATATATCAAAGTATGCTACGTTCATGAGAATGTCTCATGGTTGGTTCCTAGGTGTGACCGAGTTGTCACATTCTATTATGGTCCAACTTTTGCTGCAAAGTATGCTACGTTCATGAGAAGGTCTCATGGTTGGTTCCTAGGTGTGACCGGGTTGTCACATTCTATTATGGTCCAACTTTGTTGCAATATTTTCACGTAAGTATCGTGGAAAGTCTCGTCATGGAATTGCGGGTTGGATATGTTTGTGTTAAATGCATGCACACTAGGTGTTATGGGCCCTAGTGTTTAACAAAAATTTATTTGGAGCGGCATGCAAATCCATGGACTTTATTCTTTCTGCACCCTTTTGCATTGCTAGTGCAATCTCTCTTGTAGATTTTGTATGAGTTTACACCCTGCCATACAAGGTGATGGCTGTGTATGGATGTTAGTGATTGGTTGCTGGAACCTCCAATCTACCTTCAACCTAGTTGGTTGTCTCCATTCCATATCGAGTATATGGCTGGATACTCAATGGTTGAGTCATAGTTTGTCGTCAGTAGTGGAAGACTGTCTGGAAGTGGTTGGGGAAAGTACCTCACTCTTACTGCTGTTATTCATCCCATGTTGGATGGGCAGCTTACAAGTATTCTATTTAGTACTAAAGGATATGCTAAGCGCATATGTTAGTATTGTAAGTGGTTGGTGAAAGTACCTCACTCTTACTGTTGTTATTCATCCCACGTTGGATGGTCAGCTTACAAGTATTCTATTTAGTACTAAAGGATATGCTAAGCGCATACGTTAGTAAACCGTGCTAAAGGATTTGCTAAGATCATACGTTAGCACAATGCATTCCGAATAGGTGATTCTCTCCTTATTCTAGAATTTGCTTAGGTTAGGTTTTCAACTTTGAACACCTGTTGTGGTGGGGTTGGATACCGATAGTTTCATAAGTCAAGGACTTAGTAGGTGTGCTGATAGAGTATGTTGGCCTGTAACCTTTGTTAGGGGTGAACATGTGGTTCTGTAGGTTCCAAATTGTTCAAAAGTCTAACATGAGGACACTCCCTATTCTATCTTTCAGTAGCTATGAGCTTTTCAAGATACTCACATGAGTTATCATGAGTTACCATTTAGATATGGGTGGTTGCAAAAGGGCAACAATGTTGAAAATCAAGATGTTGCTCTTGGTTTCATTGAACCTCCTCACTGCACCAGGTATCGGTCATATGGACAATTGGCCCATGTAGAGAATGCCAATAAGAAAAACATCAGTGTTCTTACGAAGATACTACCACTTGTGTTTTCGAGGACGAAAACGCTTCTCCAAGGGGGGAGTAATGTCAGGCCAAGGGCAGGGCCAAGGGCCAGGACGGACATGCGATCAAGGGGCGCTATATCTAGGGGCTAGGAGTCTATATATGGCACGGTTGGGTGGAGAGTTGCATGGTTCAGTCCCCCGCGGTCTTACATTTCTCTCTCTACTTGACTCCTTCTCAGCCACAGTGAGCAGCCCCTTATCTCGCAACTCTAAGTCAAAATTGAAACTTTTACCAATAATTAGACTAAAGCGTGTATAAACTTCCCGTTTCTTCAAAGGCAAGCTCAAAATCTAACTGGGATTTTACAGTCTCGATCGAATAACATGCATTGACACAAGTTAGGGCAAACTCACAAGACCCCGAAGATCTACTTCGGCTAAGATTGGATTCAAGACCTCACTACTGCACTTTCACTTGGACTAGGCATCGGGTGACTCATCTATCCTACCAAATCGATCATAAAAGAAGAATTTGTTTACATCATAAAGCACCTATAAGGAATTTTAAAGAATCCATTCTGACTAATCGATCTCGAGCTTGCAACCCCATTGCGGTCACTAATATCTATGAAGTTTTGGAGTTTCTTTCGGACCAAGCTTAAAATCTTGCTAGTATCTGATCATTTAGTCAGCTAAACTTAGGTTAGGAACTCGTTTAAAACTGATAATTTTCTATTCAACACAAACTAAGATACCTAATGGTCATAGCTTGAATTTAGAGTCGTTAACACTAGAATGGTAACAGGACACTTTTATGTCCTCGGACACTTTTGTGTCCAGTTAAGTGACCATTTTGCTTGAATTATTTGAAGAGTATGAAAATGAATTTCTAGGTGCTATATATCCACAAAGTCGCCTTATGAGCTGAAAAAAACTTAGCATTTTTTTTTGAGTATCGATCTCACCATTAACCTTACTCTTGCACAAAATTTTTGAACCTAAACTGTGTGAAAAAACAGGTCCTGTTTTTGGCTTTTTTTCAAATTTTGGCAACTATACCACTCTAAACTTCATGTTTGTGAGGATTAGATGGCTAGAGGTTAGGCCTTCATAGTTATCAACATGTTTTGATGCTTGTAGGGAGAGCTAAGTGTTAAAATTGAAAGTTATGACCAATTTACAAGAATTGCATAATCCTATTTTTTGGCCAAAATTAGCACTTTTATGATTTTTTTGGTGGCTTTCTTGATATTCAAATTCAATTTTGATTGTGTAAGTGTAATGTAGAACATAAAGCTAATCTTCCTTGAGTTTTGGGGGACCTAATATCCTATATAGCATAGTATATGATGATGGTTGAGTTTTTTGATTGCTGAAGAATAAGATACATTTTAGAGTAGCAAGTATAACTTTCCCAATATTGCTAGTTTCTTAGGCCAATTGTGTGTATTTTGTAGGTAGTGACCATATCTAATCATAGACTACAAACTTGGCTAGATATTGAGTAGTTTCTATGGGTTTCTAGAGGTCATAATGCTAAACCCAGTTTTTTCATGTTTGCTGTATTTAGCACTTTATCATTGCCCCCAAGGTTCCAATTGTAAGAGATCCATTATCCTTTTGACATGCTCCATGGATCCTTTTGAATCCACAGGCCCAAAGGGAGCTAAGAAAACATGTATATAGTATTTGTATTGAGCATGACTATAGAAACTTTGACGATAGGTCCGCAGAATGGCAAAAATGCAACTTTTTTGTACCTGTGTTTTTTTCCCAAAAAAAATTAGTGAGGTAATAGCAACCATATGTTTTGGTCACCAACCCATTGAAGTTAACGGGGCATTTTATCTCATGTCCTACAAAAATCTCCACTCTTATTTATATGCAATCAACCGTAAGAAATTGCTATTTTGGGCAAAATGCACTGCTCCATCAACTTTGGAGGCTTGTAGTGACCAAGGGATGAGCAAAATTACAAGTTTCTCATTTTTTTCATATGTAGTAGTTATTGAACTATAAGCTCATGAAAGGATTTTTCAAAATGAGTGGATCTACTATGGTTTTGGAAATTTTTCCCAAAACCATGAAAGGAAACTTTTATGTCCTGTTAGGTTACCATTCTAGTGTTAAGGTAGCTATCAGTAAGTTCCCTAAAAGTGACTCCAGTCATCAAATGATTGACTACTTTAGGTAAAAACTTATCAGCAAGCAGTCATAAAAACTAACAAACATTAGCACTAATGCATCCATTATGGCAATCATTAACATGCTAATGCACCTAACATGCCCGTGCAAATCCCAAGTTACCCCAGTTTTGGTACAAAATGTAAAAATATTCTGGTGTCTACAACTCCTCGAAGAATAGACTATGGAATCCCTATTTGCCCCGCATAAGGAGGAGTATGGGATTCATACATGACTTTTGTATTGTATGGGTGATTAACACATAGCCTATTGCCGTTTGGAAGATAACCATCCTTCACGGTGAATGGTTCTTTTTCCTTCCCTATTGGAAAGACTGTAGTTACATACTTAAAGTCTTGGTCAATAGCATACTCATCTATCATAAAAGATAGATCATTGTGAGTTGCTATAGACAACACATTTACCCTTGGTCATTGTAAAAGTGCATTGACCACTTGATTGTGCTTGCCATCAATGTGAGCAATATGAAATTTCAATTGCAAAAGAAAATTTTCCCACCTCATTTGTTTGTTGGAGAGCTTGGTTTGCATCATGAAGTTCTTGAGGCTTTGTGATCTATTTGTAGGATGACTGGAGTCCCCAAGAGATAGTGTTTCCATGTGTTTAGGGCATATAGAATAGCTAGTAGCTCTTTTTTGTATTTGCCCAATACTCAGTTATTGAAGTTGAGTTTTTGACTCTCATATGCTATGCCATGCCCTTCTTGAAGCAAAATAGCTCCAAGGAAATTACCACAAGCTTTACATTGGACCTCAAATGGCTTTGAGACACTACAACAAGAAAGGGGGCCTTCAACGTAGGTTTCGACGCTTCCTGTCAAAAAAACCATCGAAATACACATCCATACAAAAATGTCGCAATATGCATCGATATATGCATCGAAAGGTACTGTTATCGACGCATATTTCGACGTGCCTAGCGAAGCAGATTGCGACGACCATAACAGAAAATGTTTTTCTTGGGCAGAGGACATGCAGCCTGGCCTGTGCCTAGTGAAAAGATGGACACAGCCACTGCCAGACTGCCTGTCCTTTGCCCAAGAAAGTGAGCAGCACCAAAATCAACCGTGCTCCCGTAGAAATTTCGGCAGAGTTCCCTTTGTTTTAACATAAACTTTAAAAAAAAAACCATATGTATACGCCTCCTACATGCTATCCATGTAGGATCTCACATGAGATTGAAGGCAAATGAAAGAAATCAAATGAACTTGGTGCAAAATCATAACCAACTTAAAACCATAACCATAACGAACTTTGTGCAAAACCATAACCAAATTAAAACCATAACCGGCCATAACCATATTAATTGATCAAAATCATAATGCTAACCATAACCATAAACAAAACAATAACCATAACCATAACCATAACCAAAAAGTTAAACATAACCATAAATAAAACAATAACCATAACCATGTCTATACAAGAACAATAACCATAACCATGTCTATACAATGACAATAACCATAACCATAAAGAAAACAATAACCATAACCATGTCTGAACAATAACCATAACCATGTTTGAACAATAACCATAACCATGTCTATACAAAAAAGAGACACAGAAGCGTGTCTGTGTCTCACAAAACATATATATGAAATCCACTGCTGACTAGGTGTCACAACCTGCACATAGGACAAGTCACAAAATTAGTATTGATATTATTTCACATATATTTATTTAATTAAATCAACTCACACATATTAACGTCTCACCTCAATTGATCAACGAGACTCTAAGGCCTCCCAGTCTATAGGCTCTCCTGAAGCATCAAGATCATTCAATACTTCATAGATACCTCCGCGATATCCATCTCTCTCCTCCTGGCGTGTCAGGGATGGATGCATTGCAAGATTCTGCGTTTATACAAAAATCAAAGTAATAAGAATACATGATTCATCACACTTAAAAAAACGCCATAGCTAGGATTGGATTGAAACTCACAGACTCATAGCAAAAGGTGTCAAAGCCTTCGCTGCCAAGATGAGATGTCCCCTTGGTCATCTGTCGTATCTGCGTGGCCTAACGCTTCTGTTTGAATCGCGTGTCCGCTGTCCGCTCATCCTCCCTGATCTGCTGCCACGTCTATTGTGGGATGCTCGAAGGCTTCAACGAGCCGGTCCTAAAAGCTTGTCGAGCTTCATCTCATCGATGTTTCACGGTGTCCCGTACAACACCCTTGATCCACCCCCTCGGAAGATCCTTTGAACCCAAAGCAGGTTGGTACTCTTTCATGATGGTCTCCACTATATAATTGATTTTGTCCCAATCCTGCTCAGGCCAAGGCATCAGAATGATGGTCAAAAACTGCAGCTCTGCGTGCTGGCGAATCTGCTGTCTCATCTCAGTCCCGACTCTATCCATGTCAACGAAACCATCTACCCATAAATGCATCTGCACTCATAGAAGCGGGATCTAGAAATTGGTTTTCCATACTAAAGTCCTGCATAAAGAAAGTAAAAGAAATCGTCAGAATACCTTTGTTTAAATTAACTTTCAGCTTAATTTTAAATCAACGTCTTCACACAAATACTTACAGGCCTAGGCCTCGACGAGTGAGGTATCATCGATAAGATCTTGCACCATATCATCGTCTATCTCTAATTGTAGACATAACTCTGCCCCAACTCGTTCTGGCAAATTGTCTTCATCCATTGCATCTTCATCTACAAGTGTCATATCTAGTGCCTCGTCTGCGTCATCCCTCGTATATCTGTCAGCTTCCTCTGCCATACCTTCGTCCATCTCATCTAATGTCACAGTAGTATCTGCGTCGTCTGACCAACTTTCCTCCAGGAGCTCTTGCCCTTCAAATACTTGTTTATTTCTTGGAGCAACCTGAACCACAAACCACCTTTGTCGCTCTCGAGGGTTCGGTACAAAGACCACTTGCTTGCAATGTTCGGGGAGAGAAAATGTGTGGCTCGCATCTCTCCAAACCTTTGTAGAATCTATTTGCACAAGCTTGTTTCCATCTCTATGTACCGTTGCATTGCGACCAGAAGTAATCACCTTGAACCACTTCACATCCAAAAATAACATCTCAAACCGCTGAGGCGGTCCGGGGCAGGCAACAAGAAGAGCAACCTCTAGACACCCTTCAAGGCTCCCGTGCTGCTCAATGGGGCTGGGGCACAACACAACACAAACCAAAACAACGAACCCACAGCCAAATCCCAACTACACAAGGGGCAGCACCTAGTTTAAGAGCGAACTAGGACGCAAAAGAGGAGAATCGTTAGAGCAACCCACAAACAAGCAAGGAATTTACACTAACCCTAACACCAATGGAACACTCTCACACACTAAAACACGAGAGAGAGAGAGAGAGAGAGAGAGAGAGAGAGAGGGAGAGAGATAGTGCTCGGGCTGCTTTGAAACGTATCGGCAATGATCAAGCAAACACAACTATATATTTAAGAAAGAGAGAGAAAGGGGGAGGGGGTGCTTGTTGCATTAATACCTTCTTACAAATCTATCATGACAAATCAAAGTGAGATTAGTATTTGTTCAACATAGATTGCGTAAATTTCACCACAACACATCACAAGAAAAGCCACCCCAATCACTGTCTTAAATCCAGAGGAGTCCTCTCCACCCTGTCGCCCTCTTACAGTATGTGGGATTTATGGCTAGATTGATGACAACACCAGAGACAAGCTATCAAGAACTTAACAAAAAACACCAAGACACTTACGCATCATTGTTGTCCATTACTTCACGTTGGAAGGGAGACAAAGTATCCAAGCTTAGTCCAAATCCACCCTCCTTGATTCAGCAAATGTTGGGCTTACACTAGTAGGAGAAATGATAGATTTCCTACTCTCAATTGAATGATCACTCTCTCTCTTACAATGGCATAGAGTTCCCTTGCTAATCCCCTATTACAACACATGCACATGCATAAGACAATGAGCTTCCACTCAAGAGCTCCTTCTAGAGAGGTTGAGCTTGGCTTCTCAAGCTATAGCATAGTGCTCTTGCTTATGGCTCCCCCTTTTGTGCTAGCTACACCCTCCTTTTATAGAAATTTTGAAGGCTAGGGTTACTCCTCTAACCATGGTTGGGTTAGATTTTCAGCAATTTATCTAATTTCTTTTGCTTGGAATTATCAAGAAGTTGGTGGGGAAAGAGAGAGGAGAGAAATGGAGGTGATAGGACTTTTCATAGTGGGTTAGTGTTAGTAGAGTTAGTATTAATTTACAAATGGAATTGGATATTTACAATGGGAGTATCCATGTAGGATACAAATAAGGAAGAAAAACTCTTAAGAGGTAAGAAAAGGTGGATTTCTTACAAGGTTGATGCTCCAAGTGTCTTGAGTAGGGCCAATTTTGACGCTTGTTGACGGTCCACTAGCTTTGAGGGTACATTTTTTCTCCACTCTTGACCTTCCTTGAGAGACAAGGTAATTGAAGCTCAGTAATCAACCACCATGATGCTGTCTTTTAAGAGAAGAGGCTGAATTTTGTGGTTTTTTTGATAGATATGGGTAATTTGGAGGAGGAAAAATGAGACTAGGTGGTCAATTTTGGAATGGAATTGTGTGTGGGAGGTATTAGTTCACCATGGTTTCTCTTATTCTTCAAGGTTGAGGAGAAGGTGAGTAGGGTACAGAGAGGAGTGGTGAGAGAGGTGGGGATGATGAGTGGAGAAGTGTGTGTGAAAGAGGAAAATAATAAAGTGGAAGAGAGAGTGTGGCTGCATAGCATGGGAAAACTGGGGTCCACTAATAAAATCATAGCTCACAGCTCGTAGCTCAAAAAAATATGAAAAAATTTGAGGCAAAAGTTCAGCCCACCTACAACTTTTGTTTGTACCACCTTTTCAAATTCGGAGAGCAAGTGAACTTTAAAAATTCAGCAAAACCGACCGTTTTTTTCCACTGTACAAGGTCCTTGTGGGGTCCTTCTTTGGATGATTTTTTGAATACCTCCAAGAGTGAGCTCTCCATAGTGCATGTATGCATGCCACCTACCCTTGACCTTATTTGGTAGGTCTATAATTGAAGATATTGTTGAGATTATGATATAAGGGAATAGTACAACTAAGAAAATCAAATAGTGAGGGGTCTAAAATATGTACATGTCAAATATAAATAATATAAGTGGAAAAAATATAAAGGGGTCAAAAGAAATCTCTCTCATTATGAGGCTACCATAAAAAGATAAATATTTTTTGTGTTCTTTGTTTTTAGAAAAAAAAACAAAATAGATGTATGAAGGGAAAAATCACAATAGTGAAAAATATACACATAAATAAAACTGGTTTTTTTGGATTTTTGTTGGGGTGGAGTTACACCGAATATAAGAGAAGCTTACATGAAAATATTTCTATATGGAATAAAGAGTATGAAAAATGGTAAGAAAAATTGTGGTAATGGTGAGGCAATGTACAAAGCATAAATAACACACACGTAGGTAGAAATATTTAAATAAATACCAAAATAATTATGAGAAAAACTTTTATTTAGGCCCTATATACAAAGAAATATTTACATACGCATGGGCCATAATATACTTATATATATATATATATACATATATATATATTTTTTTTTGGCTCAACTAGCCCAATGACTAGCTAATTGAGGGTTTTTTTAAGAAGATATGGGAAAAATCCCATGACTCACGCACGTCTATGTACAGTGAAATGGTAGGGATAGCCACAGTGTTTGGGTGATTTTGGTAGGGTGAGGTAACTCATTGTGGCAATTACAAAGAGCCGAAAAACGGCTATCATTAGCCCTCCCCCTGGATGATGGTATATTCATGTACCATCATAGAGCATCTTTTCCAAAGAGAGTGCTTCAGAGTCCTTGACGAGATCTTTATTGTTTGGCCCCTCAGAATTTTGGCTAGAGTTACACTCATGCTTCATGTAACAATACTTACATGAGACAGCGGCCTTTGGACAGATCTTTGGTAGATCCTTTGGTAGAAGGCGACTCAAATAGGGCTTCAAGCGATACCCGTTTACCTTCCTGGAGTGCTCTTTACTGTTCAAGTCCATAAGCTGATAGTAACTAGAATTGAAAGCCTTCTTGACTATGTATGGCCCTTGCCATCTAGTTTCAAATTTGGCATCAAAACGATTATCGAGTCGATTGTCATACCTTAGCACAAGATCTCCTTCATTGATGTCTTTGTCCTTCAGTTTCTTGTCAGGCTTCTCCTTTGTCTGTGTGGCTTTCCTCTTATAGCACTCGTATGCTGCTTCTCTTTTCCACTCAAGCTCAGCTAAGGTAAGAAGTCGATCCATCCATGCTTCTTGATCATCTTGTGCTTATTTGCCATGAAGTCGCATTGTTGGAATGTTTAGCTCAATTGGCTGTAAAGCCTCTTGACCATAGACCAAGTGAAATGGTGTGAACTCCGTGGCTTCCCTATATGTGGTTCGATATGCCCACAAGGCACCATCCAAGAAGTCATCCCATAATTTTGTGTTGTTTTGCACCATCTTTCTAATGATTCCTGCAATGACACTATTAGCCTTCTCCACCAAACCATTTGACTGTGGGTAGTATGGTGTGCTATGACGATGTAGAATGTGAAGCTCTTCACAAACTTCTGTGAGCAAGCCCTTCCTAAACCCTGGACCATTATCAGAAACAATCTCCAAAGCTGTGCCAAATCCGCAACAAATGTGATTGTACACAAACTTGCTAACTGTCCTCTCATTCACTCTTGCCACACTTTGAGCTTCCACCCACCTAGTCATATAGTCTACAGCCACTAGAATGTAGAGTTTACCATTTTTTGTCCTAGGAAGAGGACCCATAGCATCAATGCCCCACTTTTCAAAGGGTCCATTTGCAAGCACTATTTGCCTCGGGCCATGCACCAATCTTCTATTTCCATTTATCTAACAATTGTGACAGCTTTTACACCAATGTTGAACATCCACATGCAAGCTTGGCCAAACATACCCCGCAAGCAAAATCTTCTTCACAGTTGATTCTTGGGCAAAATGACCACCACATGCCTCTTCATGCAAACCTTTTAGAATGGCTGGAATTTCCTCGATAGTTGGTACTCTTCTGCACACTTGATCCTTCCCTCTTTGATAGAGGGAGCCTTCTAGGAAGAGATATGCGCTTGCCTTCTTCATGAGTCTCCTCTTCTGAGCTTTTGTGAAGTCTGGTGGAAACTCACCCTCCAAAATGTAGCCAATGATGGGAGCCAATGACTCCAATCCTTGGCACCTCGGTTGCTTCACAGCAGCCGCCACCATGATGACCTGCACTTCTTTCTTTACACATGCAACGGCTTGTTGTGCAAGTAAATCAGCATCTTCATTTTGTTTCCTAGGAATATGATATAATTGCACCTCCTCAAATTGATTAAATAGCCTACGGATGGTATGAGCTTTGGCCCTTAGTCTTTCATTTTTGCATGCCCAGATGCCTAAAATCTGCTTCACAATGAGAAGTGCATCCCCTTTTACCATGAGACGTTGTATACCATGGCCAATACATATTTTTAAACCATGAAGTAGTGTGTCATATTCTGCTTCATTGTTGCTAGTTGAACCTGGTAGATTGACCTTCTCTTTCATGACCGCCTCTCCACTTGGGTTGAGCAATACTAGCCCTCCCCTTGATTTCCCTGTGGCTCGACGAAAAGCTCCATCAAAGAACAAGGTAAAAGCATTAGGAATACTTTTTGGTGGTGGCAATGGTAGGGTCTTTACTTGAGGCACCTTAATTTCCTTCTCATGTACCCTATAAGTGAGAATCCTTGCCAATTGTGCACGCACACTATCTTCTACCTTGAAAGAGTATTGAAACTCTTGCAACTCCATAATCCACTTTGAGATCCTAGTACTAAGATTCATTTGAGATGACACCCAAGGGAACAAATTCTCTGCGGTGAGGATTACAAAAGGTTTTGGGAGCAAGTAGGATCTAAACTTTCTCACCGCAAACATGAGAGAAAGCATCATGAGTTCTACTTCTGTGTAGTCTCTCTCCAAAGCATTCATGACCCTACTAGCAAAGTAGATGGGTCGCATCCTTGTACTGTGGGGATCTTGTTGTAGCAACACGGCACCAATTGTTTCCCTTCCAACACTAGAGCTAACAAAGAATGTGTACTCCCAACAAGGAGGCATGAGTGTTGGTAGCTCTGACAAAATGACTTTAATGTTACAAAAATACTCTTCAAGCTCATCAGACCATGCAAATTCTACTTGTTGTGTCAACTTTTGCAAAGGATGAAGCAACTCCGAGGCTAAGTGAATGAAGCGTGACATATACTTCACCTTCTGAATGAAAGATATGACCTCCTTAACACTCTTCGGTGATGGGAGCTCAATAAGAGCCTTTGCCTTTGAAGGATCCACCTCAATGCCTTTATAGGAAACCTTGTGACCGAGCAAGATCACTTCATCCTCACCTATGTGGCACTTGTCGGGGTTGAGTTGACCTCCCATGTCGTAGAGCTTCTTTAAACCTTCTTCTACCCTTTGTAGATGCAATGATTTTGAGCTATAAATACAGAAATCATCAATGAACACCCTAATTGACTTTCCAAAGAATGCTTGAAACACCATGTTCATGAAACGTTGGAATGTTGCAGGAGCATTTGTCAGACCAAATGGCATGACTCTAAAAGCATAACAACCCCAAGGAGTGATAAGGGTTGTTTTCAATTGATCCTCCAATGCAATCCCTATTTGAAAGTAACCTGAGTAGCCATCACACACAGTGTACTTCTCATGACCAGCTACCTCATTTAGTATCTCATCCTGAAATGGGAGGGGAAAGTGATCTCTTTTTGTTGCCTCATTGAGTGGACGGTAATCCACACACACCCTCCACTTTCCGTTTTTCTTAGGAGTGACAACAACAGGAGAGACCCACTCTGAATTCTCCACTGGATAAATGAAACCTGGTGTTAGAAGCTTTCTTACCTCCTTGAGTAAAGCCTGCTCCTTGATGACTCCTAGCCTTCGTAGCTTCTGAGCCTTAGGTGTGGCCTCTGGCTTCAACTCAATTTTGTGTTGAACAGCATCTACTCCACGCACATCGGTGTAGTCTTTAGCAAAAAGCCTAGGAAACTTCCTTAACACACATTTGAACTCCTCTCTTTCATTCTTTTGTAAGTGTTGTTGATAGCATACCTTCCAGCATCCCTTCATCTTCCACCTTTTGGTTCTCTTGGGAACCTACCTCTTCCAAACCTCGAGAAGA
Source organism: Adiantum capillus-veneris (assembly GCF_014529385.1). Lineage (NCBI taxonomy): Eukaryota > Viridiplantae > Streptophyta > Polypodiopsida > Polypodiales > Pteridaceae > Adiantum > Adiantum capillus-veneris. Next base: position 76,326,962 of record NC_140946.1, read on the forward strand.
GGTCTCCTGGTTGTTTGGCTTAAACCTTACCCCCATGACTTCGATGGAAGACTCCTCTTCAGTAATGCTGCCTCTACTTTCTTCTTCTGAAGTGCTATCGGTCCAACCTTCTTCCGTCTCACTTTGAGATGATTCTTCATAGAGCTCCTCTTGGCATTGCTCCTTCATGTCAAAGACAACCTTCTTATGATTGTCATTCCTGCAAATTAATTTCCCACTCTCCCAATCCTGCAAAGCTCGCATTTTCATTAACCATGGTCTTCCTAGGATAAATGGATAACCACTTCCCTTGGTCGACATAACATAAAAATCCACCGCTTTCTTAATGCCAAAGGCCTCTACAAAGACATTTTTACAAATGCCTACACACCTAGCCTTGCTATTGTTTGCCATCTTGACTTTGATTTCAGGTGTCTCATGGATGTGCATGCCTAGTCTTTGCATGAGCCCTTCTGTCATGATGCAAATTTGTGCACCCCCATCCACTAGACCTTTCCTAACCAATCTTTCTTTTATGTAACAATCTAGCACAGGTGTAATATCCTCGTTCATTTCAGCATGTGCAATTTTTACAACAGGAAAACTCTCTTTTACCTTTCTCCTAGTGCTAACTACCTTTGTTAAATCCCTCCTAACTTGTGGGAATAATGCAAGAAACTGAGGCCATTGGATATCAGGACCCTTACCTCGCATGTCTTCCAACAGGTTGTATGGAGCCATACCATGTCCAAGAGGGAAGTCTTGGAGATTGATACGACGTCGGGTCCTCTTAGCTTCCTTGGTCTCCTTTGCCTTCTTGCCTTGTCCATGGTCACTCTGTGATGGGACACCCTCTTTCTCTTTACCTTTTCCTCGGCCACGCTTACTGCCATTGGCTTCCATGTCAACCTCATTTGAATTTGTCACCTCTACCACATGCACATTTGGATCTGGCAAAGGTGGAACTCCTTCTACCCCTTGTGGAGGTGGTCTTGGTCCATTTGGCCTTTGTAGAAGCCTTGGTTGTTGACTAGCTCCTTCTCGTGCATTCATCACTGGGTAATTCATGTTAGGTCTCCCTGGCTCTCCACGGGGCCAAGGACAATTATACATCCCATGTTCAGACTCTCCGCAATTCCAACATTGCAAGACTCTCCTAGTTCGTGGCTCTCTCTCTTCTGACTTCTTTGCTTGTCCCTTTGGACCTACAGCTTGTGCAAGGTGAATTGACAGGCTGCTTAAAGATTCGTTTAACTTCTCAATTACTTCCGCCGTTACCTCAGGAAGATCTATCGATGTTGATGCTTGTGACTTACCTTTGGGTCTAAGACCTTCTATTGGAACCTCTCCCCTTAAGCACTTGAGTTTCCTATATTTCTCAGCAGCCCTAGTTTCAGCTGCATCAAAGGTAGCAGGTGCACCCGCCTCAACTTTTACCTTAAGGTCAGGAAAGAGTCTGGCTATGAACCTCTCCTTCTTTAGAAATTATGCACCATCACCAGGGTTAGCAACATTTCGTATCCATAGAGCCCAAAGACCTAGAAACTCTTGCTTGTACAAGTAGTAGTCATCTAAGTCTTTTTGCTTATGAGAAACAATGTCTTGCCATAATTTTTGAGTGTTTTGGGGATCAAAGAAGTATTTCTTGAAACGATTCAAAACTTCTGTGTAATTCCCCTTAACTTCCTCAGGCAAAGAGTCAAACCAAGTGCTAGCATCTTTCCTAAGGACCACCTCAAACATTTCTACACGTTCTTGATCAGTTATTATCCTCTTGATATGGCAAGACATCTTGAAATTCGCTAAAAATAATTCTGCATCCTCTCCAGGATCTCCAAAGAAAAGAGGATACCCAGACATTTGGCGTTGGCTTTCCATTGAATTGATTTCAAAGTGACACCCGTTTTTGTTTTTCTTTCTTAAAAAGATTTACACAATAATGTTTTCTAGCTTGCAATCTATTCTACAACAAAATAAAGATATTCACATCAAACGACCTATGATAATCAATAAGAGGTAGGATGACAGGGTTTGGTGATGCGAGAATTTCTCCTACTCTTTGGGCACCAAACATGAACACCATACGTTGTTGAAAATGGATTTTCCTACTAATTGCAATGTTTATTCTAATGTGTGGAGTGAAATGGAAGGGGAAAACCTCTATTCCTGGGCCATTATCCATGGTCTATGCATGACCTAATGCTTAAAACAAAACAAAAATATAGACGTCCAAACTAAGGTCGTACCTAATGAGAGGCAAAATAAAAGGATTTACTGAAGCGTTTATCTCAGCCAACCTAAGAGGACCTAAAATTCTACGAATGACACGTTGAAATTGCAACTTAGTACTAACAATTATGTGTACCTTTTGCCTTGCAATGGGAATGAAGGGATCATACAAATTTTCGTGATTCATGCAAACTACTTGACTATGCTAAAGGTATATTCTACACAAAAATACACAAGCCGTCCTCAGTGGGTGCACCAATTTTAGGCTGTCCGGGGCAGGCAACAAGAAGAGCAACCTCTAGACACCCTTCAAGGCTCCCGTGCTGCTCAATGGGGCTGGGGCACAACACAACACAAACCAAAACAACGAACCCACAGCCAACTCCCAACTACACAAGGGGCACCACCTAGTTTAAGAGAACTAGGACGCAAAAGAGGAGAATCGTTAGAGCAACCCACAAACAAGCAAGGAATTTACACTAACCCTAACACCAATGGAACACTCTCACACACTAAAACACGAGAGAGAGAGAGAGAGAGAGAGAGAGAGAGAGGGAGAGAGATAGTGCTCGGGCTGCTTTGAAACGTATCGGCAATGATCAAGCAAACACAACTATATATTTAAGAAAGAGAGAGAAAGGGGGAGGGGGTGCTTGTTGCATTAATACCTTCTTACAAATCTGTCATGACAAATCAAAGTGAGATTAGTATTTGTTCAACATAGATTGCGTAAATTTCACCACAACACATCACAAGAAAAGCCACCCCAATCACTGTCTTAAAGCCAGGGGAGTCCTCTCCACCCTGTCGCCCTCTTACAGTATGTGGGATTTATGGCTAGATTGATGACAACACCAGAGACAAGCTATCAAGAACTTAACAAAAAACACCAAGACACTTACGCATCATTGTTGTCCATTACTTCACGTTGGAAGGGAGACAAAGTATCCAAGCTTAGTCCAAATCCACCCTCCTTGATTCAGCAAATGTTGGGCTTACACTAGTAGGAGAAATGATAGATTTCCTACTCTCAATTGAATGATCACTCTCTCTCTTACAATGGCATAGAGTTCCCTTGCTAATCCCCTATTACAACACATGCACATGCATAAGACAATGAGCTTCCACTCAAGAGCTCCTTCTAGAGAGGTTGAGCTTGGCTTCTCAAGCTATAGCATAGTGCTCTTGCTTATGGCTCCCCCTTTTGTGCTAGCTACACCCTCCTTTTATAGAAATTTTGAAGGCTAGGGTTACTCCTCTAACCATGGTTGGGTTAGATTTTCAGCAATTTATCTAATTTCTTTTGCTTGGAATTATCAAGAAGTTGGTGGGGAAAGAGAGAGGAGAGAAATGGAGGTGATAGGTCTTTTCATAGTAGGTTAGTGTTAGTAGAGTTAGTATTAATTTACAAATGGAATTGGATATTTACAATGGGAGTATCCATGTAGGATACAAATAAGGAAGAAAAACTCTTAAGAGGTAAGAAAAGGTGGATTTCTTACAAGGTTGATGCTCCAAGTGTCTTGAGTAGGGCCAATTTTGACGCTTGTTGACGGTCCACTAGCTTTGACGGTACATTTTTTCTCCACTCTTGACCTTCCTTGAGAGACAAGGTAATTGAAGCTGAGTAATCAACCACCATGATGCTGTCTTTTAAGAGAAGAGGCTGAATTTTGTGGTTTTTTTGATAGATATGGGTAATTTGGAGGAGGAAAAATGAGACTAGGTGGTCACTTTTGGAATGAAATTGTGTGTGGGAGGTATTAGTTCACCATGGTTTCTCTTATTCTTCAAGGTTGAGGAGAAGGTGAGTAGGGTGCAGAGAGGAGTGGTGAGAGAGGTGGGGATGATGAGTGGAGAAGTCTGTGTGAAAGAGGAAAATGATAAAGTGGAAGAGAGAGTGTGGCTGCATAGCATGGGAAAACTGGGGTCCACTAATAAAATCATAGCTCACAGCTCGTAGCTCAAAAAAATATGACAAAATTTGAGTCAAAAGTTCAGCCCATGAGCTACAACTTTTGTTTGTACCACCTTTTCAAATTCGGAGAGCAAGTGAACTTTAAAAATTCAGCAAAATCGACCGTTTTTTTCCACTGCACAAGGTCCTTGTGGGGTCCTTCTTTGGATGATTTTTTGAATACCTCCAAGAGTGAGCCCTCCATAGTGCATGTATGCATGCCACCTACCCTTGACCTTATTTGGTAGGTCTATAATTGAAGATATTGTTGAGATTATGATATAAGGGAATAGTACAACTAAGAAAATCAAATATTGAGGGGTCTAAACTATGTACATGTCAAATATAAATAATATAAGTGGAAAAAATATAAAGGGGTCAAAAGAAATCTCTCTCATTATGAGGCTACCATAAAAAGATAAATATTTTTGGTGTTCTTTTTTTTAAGAAAAAAAAACAAAATAGATGTATGAAGGGAAAAATCACAATAGTGAAAAATATACACATAAATAAAGCTAGTTTTTTTGGATTTTTGTTGGGGTGGAGTTACACCAAATATAAGAGAAGCTTACATGAAAATATTTCTATATGGAATAAAGAGTATGAAAAATGGTAAGAAAAATTGTGGTAATGGTTAGGCAATGTACAAAGCATAAATAACACACACCTAGGTAGAAATATTTAAATAAATACCAAAATAATTATGAAAAAATCTTTTATTTAGGCCCTATATACAAAGAAATATTTACATACGCATGGGCCATAATATACTTATATTTTTTATTTTTTTTGGCTCAACTAGCCCAATGACTAGCTAATTGAGGGTTTTTTATTTTAGTAAGGAGATATGGAAAAAATCCCCTAACTCACACGCACCTATATACAGTGAAAGGGTGAGGGTAACCACAGTGTTTGAGTGATTTGATAGGGTGAGAGAACTCACTGTGGCAATTACAAAGAGTGGAAAAACGGCTATCACCGCTGATGGCCGATTTTGGAAATCAAAGAAAGAAAAAAAAAGAAAAAAACTTATTTTTTTCCCTTGCCGAAGCCTTGGCGACACTGTTGGAAGGCTTGGCAATGCCTGGTCAACCTCCCGACGCTTTTACGGGCATGGCACACCCCTTCCCCCTTCGATTGGCCGGCCTTATCACCCTCATGCCCCACCGCTCGTCTATGCCCCAGCCTAGCCAGCCGCCCTCGGTTTCAGATACCCCTTCTCTCTCTCTCTCTCTCTCTCTCTCTCTCTCTCTCTCTCTCTCTCTCATTTTCCCTACATACCTCTCTGTAATATCCTCTCTTCCCCTTACCAACACCTTGTTGACCCCAATAACCCCCCCTCACCGGCCACCCTCGGCTAGGCGCAGCTCTCAAGCACCCACCCCCCTTCTCTCGCTTTCTCTCTCGCGCTTCCGCTGTGTCGAGCCGCATGCGAACCCTCTCTCTCCCGTATTCGTATCCACACTTACCCCCGCACCCCCCCCCTCACACACCCCTCCCTCGCTCTCTATGCAAGCTGGTAACCCAAAAATATTCCCTCTCTCTTCCCCACCCGCTCGCCTCACCCTCGGCCTCATTCTCCCTCCCTTGGCCCGCTACCCCTACCTCTCCTCTCGTCCACACCCCCTTCGACCATATCCCCCCCCCCCCCCCCCCCTTTGTTTTCGTCCCCAACACTGGCGGACCACCAGCTTTATTTCCCCCCCTATCCTCTCTCACCCATTCCCTATCTCCACCCTCACTCACACACTCTCTTTCCCCTCCCCCCCCAAGTGGGAACCCGCCTTTATTATATACTCTCTCTCTCTCTAATACCAAGATGCCCGTTGACTAAAACAACGCCCCCCCCCCCCCCCCCCCCCCCCCCCCTCCCTCATCACCCTCTGTTGCCACTCCGCCTCCTCCCCTCCCCTTCTCCCGGACCTAGCCCGAAGGCTCCAACGCCACACACCCTCCTACCTACCCATCCTCTCTCTCTCTCTCTCTCTCTCTCTCTGGCGTCGAACCCGCCCGCAGGCTCTCTCTCTTTCTCTCTCGTGCGTCCAAGCCTGTGAAGGCGCGCAAGGAACGGGAGTTTCTCCCTCCTTATCTCCACACACACCACACACACACACACTCTCTCTCTCATCCACTCATCCCATCACTCTCCCTCGCGCTCGGCACCCAGCTCCAACCCGCCCACAGTAAACTCTCTCTCTCTCTCTCTCTCCCTCGCGGGCTTGAGAAGGCGCTGGATTAACTCTCTCTCTCTCTCTCTCTCTCTCTCTCTCTCTCTCTCTCTCTCTCTCTCTCTCTGTACACACAACACACACACACACACACACACACACACCATTCCCCCCCCTCACTCACCCTCATGTAATCTGCACAGCATTCCGCCAATCCACAAAGTAAAAAAAACAAAAAAAACATATATAGTATATATATATGTTTGGCGGAAGAAGCAACAGGCGGCCGTGGCCAGAAGGACCATAATTTCCTGAGAAACCATTGTAAAATTCTTTTGTAAAGAAGCATCTCTAATCCGGGAAATTATCAAGGATGTATGATTATTCTTTTGGGAGCAATTGTATATTAGAGAGCCAGTTTTAAGAGTAGGAGCTTATGGCCGGACAAGCCATTGTTTGCAAAGACCTAATCTATAAAGCTCAATTTTTGTAAGTGTGGGATAATCTTTTGAATGGAGGGCTGAGAAGACAGCATACGTTTGAGAGCTCCTTCTTGTTCAAACTTGTAATTTTCGCCATTACGGCTACGGTAATCCAAATTCAGATTTGATTATTGCATTGTGTTCCTCTCCTCTTGCTCTTTCAGTTAAGTGTAATCATTCAAGATTAGGTGTAGGTTTTCGACTATGAGTTTGAGGCCTTAAATCGCTGTTTTGAGTGTCTATATGCGTGTTTTATGTCGTTTCGACCGTAGGAGGGGCTTTAGGGACCTTAGAACGACCCATTAGGATCAATCGTTTACTGTTTTTGCGTACTTTGGGACGAACGATCGCGATTGTTGTACCTTCTCAGAATGTTGTGACAATGATAGGATATGTTCCTCATAGTCCCCTGTAGCTTCTCTTCAAGTTTCGTGCGATTCCGATATGATTTGCATGGCGAACGGGCGTGATGACTGTAGAGCTATGTAGAAGAACATAGGCAGATTACTTGGCTTTAGTGCGTTCGATTTTCTTGTAGAGTTAGTAGTTGCATCTCTTCGAGTTCACTTCATTAGGATTGACATCCTAGTGAGTTTCCATGCCTCATCCAAGTCTCTTCCTCTGTATCGATAATATTATGTTGATGCTTGAGAGCTATGCTATGGACGTCCATCACGGCGACCCGCAAACATTGGCGCCGCTGCCGGGGAATGCACCTTAGGTGATGAGTGACCGAGTGCGCAGTTAGACTCCTTAAAAAAGATCAATCCACAAATCCATTTTACACCTCATTTAGGCTGCTAGACAAGGGTTTGGAGCCTAGTGGAGTCTAGTGCCGGTGGACCGGCTAGATCCTCTCTTAGGAGATTTAGGGAGCTGTGAGTGAACGTGTTTAAGCATTTTTTCTCTTCAATTTCTCTAATTCGATTGAGTACTGAAATCTCACCCAAAATCCGTCGTGTTTGTTTTGTTTGATTCATTTTCTTATGTTTTTTCAGTTCTGTACTTAGGAGTAGGATAAGCAAATCACATTCCAATCAGATTTGGGGCAAAGGTTAGAGTCGAGAAACCAGAAAACCATAACTTTGGCCGAAAAAGCCATAAGACTCTGAAATTCTGAAAATCTGACCAAACAGGATTGATATTGATTCAAATCACAGAGTGGTAGCACAAAACACTAGGAAACACTTGTCAAAGGGAGCAGACAAAATTTCATTAGATTTGGCCCAGGTACTACGATCGCGATCGGTGTACCTCAGTGTTAGATTTGAACCAAATTTGACATGTGCCTTCCTGATAAGATTCCAAACAAGTTTGTCTAAGGCAACCACACCCAAAAACATCAAAAATCAAGGGAATCAGGCCACTTGTGTAAAACTAGCCTGACAGACCCAGAAACTGCAAAATCTTGACTTTTGGTGATCCAAATGCAAAAAGACTTGGGGGATAGCTTTAAAACATTAGTGTCTACAAGCATGCCAAATTTGTTCTGATTTGGGCTCAGAAGTACGATCGCGATTGGTGTACCTAAGTCCCAGATTTTGACCAAATTTCATCTGTGGACTCCCCAAGTGTATACAAACATAAAAGTCTAAAAGACCTAGGGTTAAAACCATTGAATACAGATCCAAGTCAAAAACTGCTAAACTGGCATAGAAATTGACTTTCAGTAGACCAAGACACATCAAAATTGGGAAGAAACTATACAGAGGGATAGCCTGTACACAGAACAACCCCAGATAGCTTTCAAATTCCAAAACAAACACCAAAATCTAGTCAAATTGACAGATTCAGGAAATCAGGCACTTCAGTCCACAAAACTGTGAATTCTTGACTTTTTTGAGTCCAAATTCAAAAAGATTTGGCAGGTAGTCCTAAAGTAGCCCAGTGAACAAGCTGGTGAAGTTTCAACTGATTTGGGCTCAGAAGTACAATCGCGATCGGTGTACCTCTGGCCCAGATCTAGCTCAGTTTTGACCTGATCATAAACTTAGGTTACACAAGATACCAGGAGTTTTCAGAACTCAAATTGGACATATTGTCAATAATCTGCAAGCAAAATTGTGTTAAGATCATTTTGAAGTGTTGAATCTTCTAGCAGTTGGAATGATACAGTGATCTCATAGCCATCCAGTGTATTCATTTGCAGAGACCCTTCGAGTAACAGCCCATGCAGTCACCTGAATTGAAAGATTTTTCCATCTCCAGGTAAGAGGTTTGGATTCGGTCAGTAAATCCCACTTTCTTTATGTTTTTGAGATCGGGAAAACAGATCAACACCAGACACCTAGATTTAGCAGATCAAACGAGTGTCGCGTCAACGGAGGAGAGTGTAAACCAAGGGATAGTACGCCAATTGGAACCGATCCTTGAAGAAGTCATTTCAGATACTTCTTCAAAGAGATCTTCAGAGAGTTTCGAAGAACACTTGGGGCAAATAAAACTAAACGGAAGAGAAAACATGGCCGCAGGACCATCAGACCCCTCGGCCACGCTAAAGCTATTGTTCATCAAGTATCAATATGACAACAAGCAAGGTGCCAATATATACAAAGACGGTATGGATCGCTACTGTGTGAAAATAGAAGATAGACCAAGCGAGTTCAGGGACTTGGTGCCTGTTAGCTATAGCGGAGACAGGTACCTAGATGACGAGGGTATCATGTATTTGGTAGTCCTAAACCCTAACATTGTGGACAAGTGGGGATTGATGGGCACGAAAGCCAAAATAGACGAGGAACATGAGGAAAGGGCTCCAACAATGAGCTTACCGAATGTGAAATTAAGGCGAGAAAACGAAACGATGCGAATCAACACTGATAACGTCTACCTTGGGCTATACAAGTATAATAATGGAGAGCAAGATCTCTATTATAGATGTGAGGAACCCTACGTTGGGGAGATGACTGAGCGGAAAAAACTTTATGTCTTCACCTACACAGAGGGAGCGGAAATGAAAATTGCCGCATATGACAAGTATGGAAGACGATATGCAACAATCGACAAAAAAGAATTGGAGGGTTATATGTACTTTGGGGGACCACTTCACCATTATTATGTCACTCCAAGCCCTCTTAGAACAGCACCTACAACTGTTGTGCCAGAACCGTTAACCACAGGTGAAGGGAGGACTCATGTAGCTGATTCTTTCAGTCAACCTCATTATTCGATGCCAAGCCCCATGGGAACGTTACATTCCAGAGAATCGATGGCTACGAATCGAGGTAGTACGGTTCCTATCTCTACACATACGGCTGTAGGTCCGACATTCGCATCCATCCCATGACATTTGCCACCTAGTAGTAGATTTGGGGCGGGTGAGCCAACGAGAGAAACCTACGACCTCCCTGATGTACGAGAACGATTAAGTCGTGACATGGGAGAAATGAGAGTGACCGCAGACCATAGGCGGATCAGACCTTCCCAAGTAGCGAAGTGCATGGGAAAGAAGTATAGTGGCTCGGGGGATCCGTATGCCCATGTATCGCTTTTCAAGCAAGCCTTAAGAGCGGAACAGATCACTGATTTCCATACTCAATACGAGGGATTCGGGCTGACCTTGGAAGGGACGACCTTAACATGGTTTCAACCTTTAAACCTTGAAATTTTTCCAAATATTGAACATGTATTACACGAGTTCGCAGAAGAATTCTCAAAACGGGGTATAAAGCATAATACTGTATCGTAGATATATGCTTTTAAACAAAGGGAGAATGAAAAAGTGAAGGACGCGACCTTGAGATTCAAGCAATACATTGAGAGATGTCCGAGAAGAGAATTACCACAGGATGAGAGATTGTCTGTGCTGTTCGTTGAAGGACTAAGAACTGAAACCTTGAAAAAGGACCTTCACTTGAAGGCCTGTAGCACATTTCAGCAGGTTACGAGGGAAGCATTATATCTTGTCGACAACTGCAAAGCATATGGGGAAGTGTCCGAGGACACTGATTCAATAGCCAGTGGCTCCTCATCGATTAAGAGCGAACCCTTTACTAAAAAAGATGCTTAGGCGTCCTTGATGCCGACAGCTGACCAATTGATAGAGGAGGTAACAAAGAGAATGCAACAACATGTGAGATCAAATCCCGTGATGAGACAGTCTCAGACGAGGAAGTGTGACGCATGCAGGGGGGATCATCTGACGCCATGGTGCACACAACAACCTAAAGCTCCAGTTGTGAGTGGACGAGTACTGAAATGGTGTGCCATAGAGCAGAAATGGACTAATCATAGAACTGAAGAGTGTTTTTATAACAAAAATTTTGTGAGGGAAAGATCGTATGGACCTCCAGCTCGACCATCCCAACCACCTCCTCCAAGGTATCAAGTTGGACCAAATATGAATTTGGTAGCGGGAGCAGATAGACCTCAACCTGTGTTGGGTCAACAACCTCCGTTACCACAAGAAAATAGAACCATGATTAGATACGCTCAACCTTGTGAAGCCTCACCAGGAACAAATAGTACACTTCAAGTGTCTTATTACGAGGAACCAAATGAGCCTTACGCAACTGAACCCGAATCACGAATATACACGGACGAAGCATATCAACCGTGGGGAAATAGCGAGGGTATGGCACCACCAACGTATATACCCCAACCTTCGAGAGATCAATATTTGGTAGACGAGAGAACGTTAATGTTCATTGCAAACCAGAATTACAAACCAAGAGGATATCCCAATAGAGCAAGACAACCTATGGGACCACATGCTCCAAATCAACCAACAATTGGACAGTGCTGCTGTGGAAGTACGGATCATTGGGAGCGTAACTGTCCTTTCAAGGGCGAAAGAGTGAAAATTTTTGGGTTTTGCGACGGATGTGGCGTGAATCACGTATGACCAGTTTGTCCGAAGAATCCGGACAACAAGGGAAAAACGACTATGAATATTGTGGGGGTGATACCAAGCGCTAGCAGCGGATCAGAAACCGATCCCATGATCCGAATCAACGCTATAACCAGAGCCCAAACTAAGGACTTAGGAAAAAACGAAACTTTGGAGGAAAAGGTCGAGTTGCCCATACCAACAGAAAATGAGAGTTTATCCGTTAGAACTCAGCAAAAATCCTGGAAGGCAAAACGAGACAGGATAAAAGCAAGAAGGTTAAAAACGCAAATTGCCATGCAAAACGAGTTGCATGAAACAAAAGAACAACTCAAACAAGAGAGAGAGAGAGTAAGACAACTGAGGTCATCAACAAACCAAGGAAAGCGTCCTCAGGCGGATCAGTCTTGGTTGACAAAGTGCTAGAGCCGTTAGATGCTCTATTACAGGCATACGAAGCAAGGCTAAAAACAAACCAAACCTTAGAGCAAAGATAGTTGACTTATCCTCAACCAGAAGTGGAAACGAAGCGTTTGGAAATGTGTAAACACCTCATTGAGACAGCCCAGGCGTTGATGGAACCTAAAATCGCTAGAACCCCAGAACAAGAAGTATTGATTCACAAAGAGCGAGAAAAGCTAAAAATCGATGAACCAAAACGATTAAATGATCCCAAGCTAGAAACAGTATTGCCACTGGATCATCGAGTTGTACCAAACACGACTGATGACGCTAAATCAATGACGATGATGCCAATTCCAGAGGTGGAAGAACAATGGCCGCAACACTTATGGGAAACCATTAGAAACAGAAATAATGGAAGCGCGACGTTATAATTTGCTCCAATTCTTGAAATTAACATGGATAACGGATTTTTTAAAGCCGATATACACTCGTTGTATGGGGATGTGGGAATGGAAATTTCGGTAGAAAGCAAAGCCCAATCCTTGAAAACTCTGCCTTCATTTATAGGTGAACATGAGGCACGATCGGAGATAAGGTTAGTTCCATCCCAGATAAGAACTATCCCACGTATGGTCAACTCCAAGAGTCTTCAAGAGATGCTGTCGACATCTATAACATGCACCATCACGCTCTCTGAACTCTTGAGAGTCAAACCACATTTGTGGGAAGACATGGCAAAACATATGGAGCAAAAGGGAGTAAAGATTCCTCTTCCGACAAACCCTCCGGGAGAAGAAAACGAACAAGAAAGCCAACCCAAAGCCCGACCAGTGCCCATAAACAAGGTCAGAGATTACTGCGAAGGAGAGGACGGTAACACAACATTACCTGTTGAGTATCAGGATATAACAAAAATCGCTATCCTAGACAGTGGAGCTGGAGTGGCTATTGCTACAAAGCAAATCTGGGAGAAGTGGGGCCGTCCAGCTCTCAAGAAAACTAGGATGAAACTGCAACTCGCGGATGGGTATGTAGAGAGGCCGTTGGGGATCTTGGAATAAATAATTGTAACTTCATGTGGAATTAACTATGAGCACACCTTTGCTGTGGTGGATTTCGGGAAAACGAACAACTTTGACATTATTTTGGGACGACCATTCATGCGTCAACTCAAAATGATACAAGATTGGGGTTACGATCAAATCTACCTAAGACACGAGGAACTAATAACGAAAATCAACATGAAGGATCATAGCTATAGAGACGTTTCGAAAACACCAGCGTAAGAATTTAATTCTACCACTGTAAATGAAAAAGAAATACCCGCGTGGATGCAAACAAAAGCGCGTATCTGGATGTGTGGAGCATCCAATTGTGGTGAGCTAATCCAAGAGGAGTGCGTTCTGGAAAGATCTGTCGAAGACGAGGCTTATTTCCCAAAACCTTTCCCGGAACATCTATTTGAGCCATTCGGGTGGACTCAAATATTGTCAACCTTGGACGTATGTATTAAAGAATGCACACCTACAAAATTTTGTGACGAAGAAGGATACGACCTAGTAACGTTACAAATGGCTAGTGTTATCGTTGAGTCGGGATCAGAAAACGAGGAGCAGGAAGAACCTCCACGTGAGACTGGGTGTAAACGAATAACTGATGAGGTATCTGCAGTGAACGATAGGATTAAAACAGAAGAGGAATTCACAGATTCACTATGCTGTGACCTTCCATCATTGGATGACGAAAATCAACTAATAGAGGCTAATGATGAAAGATCAAGCGCATCAGAGACAAACGGAAAATACAGAATGAGACAAGACAGGTTTTACAAGTTTTATAACCAAAAACCTAGTCGACAGGAGCGGTATAAATCCAAGAGAGCCAGAAAATCAAGGGCAAATAAGCATAATCCTATGCCTCTTGTCAACGACAGAACGGGATATCTAAAACTTGTCAAAGCTGAGGATTGTGTCAAAGACGTGGTCACCGGCAGATTCACCAAAACTAAACCATGGGAAAACAATAAGAAGAACAGACACGAAAAGCGGATGACTAAGTCGCGAAAGGAGAGGAAAACGGGGTCCGAAATGACCAAAATCGAGAGGAAAGCAGAGTACAATAAGCTCAAGCGAACCCTAAGAGACATATGGACGACCAACTTTGAAACAAATGACGATACGGGTTCTAACAAGATAGATGCACCATCCCATTATAAGAAATATACCATACAAGATAGGAAAATCATAGTGCAACAACCTATGAGGGAATTGAAAGAACCGGGTATATCGTATGACGATCCTGAAAAAGCCAAATGAATAGATCTAGAGGAGCCAGGAGAAGATCCAAAACCTGCATATATTGCCACAGATCTTACTGACGAAGAGGAAAAGCTTTTGGTAGCTACTTTTAAACAATATAGAGATGTGTTTGCGTGGTCGTACAAAGATCTTAAGGGGGTGGATCCTAGTATCTTTCAACACACGATACCCCTTAAGAATGACGCGAAACCCAGCAGACAACGTCCCTATACTTACAATGAAACATTTGCTAAAAAGATCAAGGAGGAGATAGATAAACTTAAGGAGGCGGAGTTTATTTACGAAATTGAGCACACCGATTGGGTATCACCGATTGTGGTGGTCCCAAAAAAAAATGAAAAGTTGAGAGTGTGTGTCAATCTCAAGAAAGTAAATGCTGCTACAATTCGAGACAACTATCCCCTACCCATTACTGATCATGTAATAGAAAGAGTAGCAGGCAAAGAGGCGTATAGCTTCTTAGATGGCTTTTCGGGGTACAACCAGCTCACAATAAAGCCAGAGGATCAGCACAAAACAACTTTCACAACTGAATGGGGTATTTTTGCATTCCGGGTAATGGCTTTTGGCCTAACAAATGCACCAGCTACATTTCAGAGGCTAATGGGTCATGCTTTTAAAGAATATCTAAGACAATTCTTAGAAATTTACATGGATGACTTGTGCGTTCACTCCCTTGTAATACTGGAGCACATAGAACATTTGACCAAGGTGTTCAATAAATGCAGGCTGTATCGGATTTTCCTGAACCCAGAAAAATGCGTCTTCATGGTAAGATAGGGCAAAATACTGGGCCATATAATCGTTGAATACCTCACCAACAGGATACTTCCTGAGGGGATGAGTAGATCGCGAATCAAAACAATTATCAAAGAGGCAGAAAACTATGTACTGATTGAGGACGCTCTTTACAAGAGGGGAAAGGACCATCAATTGAGAATGTGTGCGATTGAAGAGGAATGCATTCCTATCTTAGAGCAAGCACACAGCGGACAAGCGGGTGGACATTTCTCAGCTGATAAAACGGCCAAAGCAATTCTTATTGCGGGCATATGGTGGCCTACACTATTCATGGATGCCGAAGAGTTTGTCAAACGATGTGATGAATGCCAGAAAACAAAAATTCTGAGAGCGCGAGACAATATGCCCTTAAGGCCGATGATGGAGGCAAGAGCATTTGCAAAATGGGGAATAGATTTTGTAGGATCGATAGCGCCTCCGGGGTATAAAACGCACGCTGAATACATTATAGTGGCAACAGATTATCTAACAAAATGGGTGGAAGCCAAAGCAACAACAAGAAATGATGCAAAAACGACAACACAGTTTTTATACGAGAACATTTTCACGAGATATGGCTTACCAATTGAGCTCGTGAGCGATAGAGGCACTCACTTCATCAATGAAGTGATCGAATTCCTACTGGACGAATTCATGGTGATTCATAGGAAATCCGCCCCCTATCACCCACAAGCGAACGCCCAAGCAAAAAGTACGAATAAAATTTTAGTGACAATTCTCACCAAAATTGTCGGCGAATCAAGAGTTGATTGGGATCAAAAGCTGCATTCAGCTTTATGGGCGTATCGAGTAGCTTACAAAACATCCATCGGAACGACTCCATTCAACATGGTTTATGGAATGCAAGCTATTTTGCCACTTGAATTCCTTATTCCCACACTTCGAGTCGCTAAACAATTAGAGTGGACGAACCATGAATTATCCAATCAGATAGGTGTCCTAGAAAAACTGGATGAAACTAGATTGAGAGCCGTTGCGTCAATCTACGTGCAAAAACAAAACATGAAATCATTCTTTGATCAACATGTAATCAGCAAGGAATTTTCTACTGGGGATTACGTTTTAATGTATACCCTAAAACAACATTCCCGAAAACTCAAAAAGCGAGGGAATGGACCCTACGTTGTCGTGCTGTGACACGTACATAGTGGGAACGCATGCTACAAGATCTATCTTGTATTTTTTTAGATGCATAATTATATTTCCTATACTGTACATATGCATATTTAAGTATAATAATAAGCTTTCTATCTCATCCTATTATTTTTCTCAAGGGTAACATATCCTTACTTTACCATCAGAAAATACTATGGGAAAAGCATCAATAGCTCCGCCTCTTTAACTTGGGGCAAAAAGCATTGATTCTTTATTTCTACTATTTCATTATCATCTCACACCCTAGCTAGATCCTATATCTAGGGTAAACTCCAATATATATATATATTCTATGTATTTTTTATACTTTTCTTATATTTCTTTTTAAATAGCTACTAGGAGAGAATCAAATCCTAGTGGGACACTAGGTGGCATGATTTCAAACATACACTTATTTTAATGCATTATTGCAAGCATGATTACAAAACTTTGTCAAGGAGCAATGTCATGCTTTCATATGGCATGAGGTGTCCTTTGGAATTAAATGAAAGTCAAGGCTAAGGAGACCACATGAAGACTTTTGCTGCCATAAATGGACCCTATTTTGATGAATTTTTTACACAAGGTTCCAATCCGAATTGGAGAATGATTATAAAATGAAAATCGTAGCTAATGAGCTGAAGTTTTTGCCCATATTTTTACTTTTTTATTTGGAGCCACGGTTGAGGAGATATGATCAAAATACTGGACCCCAGTCTGCCCACATCATGCAGGGACAGCTCATTTCCAACTTTTCCAATTCCTGTTCACACTGGCTCCTCTCTTCTTGTGTAAACCCTTGGGGGTTCCCTTCACCTATAAAAGGGGACCTCTTCTTCCTTGGAGAGAACTCAAGCATTCAAGCCATTGATGAGAGGAATTCTTGAGGGAGTGAGTAGTAATGCCTAATTGTACTTAGCCCCATTAACATAAGCCCAAGCCTACACTTTCTCCTAGAGGAAAACTAGCCATTCTTGTACGCCATCCTTGGAGGATCAAATCTAATCAAAGAAGGTGTTGTACTTGGCATATCAATCAACGTTGAATTCTCCCCTCTTCTTCTCTCTCCCATCAATAATGATGCCGAAGGGTTTCAAGTAAGATGTGTTCTACATTGATGTTTTCTTGATTTCTTGTTGTTTTCATTTTCATCTCTAATCCAACATATGTATATATATATATATATATATATATATATATATATATATATATATATGTATGTATCTAATCTCATCTCCTTAACCAAGCCTATCTCTCTCATTCTTAGTAATTCATCCTCTCTAGGTTCTCTTTGCTACAGGTACATCTCTCCCCGCAGTATCCTTATTGCCTACGGGCAAGAATAGGGCTTGGGAGGGAAACTTCTCATCTCTTCACTTCTCTCATATCTACATTTCTCACATACTATCTTAGATGAATAACCCACATGATGATCATTTCTATCGCTTTCACTCTGTACGATCTATTAGAATTAACGTATGGATTAGCCGAAAAATACACTTTCAACAACGTATAGTGTTTCTCTTTGGCCCAGAAAGGCTTAATGAAATACTTCTATCACCGGATCCCATCATACTACCTCTCATAGACTATAATTTTTCTTTTGATGTAAGCGTAGTTATCTTGCTATGAACCAAGAGGATTTGTACACACAATTAATCCCAATCACTAGACAAAATATATATATTATGGTAAGCACAAAACTACAATTCCAAAGAACAATTCGTAGCCTATTTGGTCAGCCAAGATTGAATGCCATTAACTCATCCATTAACCCTTTCATATTACCCATGATACGATATGACCATAGCCTTGATGTTTTCATCTTCGTATTGTTTTGACATTCTCTTTTGCGTTCTTTCTTTGTGTGTGTGAATGCAAGAGAGAAAGAGTGAGTCTTCTTTGATTGCACTTCTTTCCAAACCGTAGTCTTCATGGCATCTATGGTTTAACTCCTTCATATAGTTTTTGTTGAGTTCTCTCACAAACTCTCACAGCCATAAGCCCGGTGCTTTCCTGGCAAGACCGCAAATTTCTCGACATATTTTTGGTGAACCCGACGCGAATCTGCTAGGGTGAGAGTTTGTGGGTAACCATGGGTGATCATGTTGAGCAACAAGGTATGCATTTTGACCCAGCAACAATGCAAATGTTTCAAGAATTTGCAATGTTCATGCAACAACAACATGCTACTGAAAGAAGGGAGATTTCAGCAACGAAGGCCATACAAGCGGTCGTCAACAGAATGGATCAGTTCAATGGCAAAGATGTAACCAAGTACTTACGCGAGTATGTGAAGGAGATGGAGCTGCATCATGTGTCAGAAGGTGAGATGATTCAAAGCTTTGAGCTAGTTGTTGCTCCAGAAATTAGGGAGCATGTTAGGGCAATTAAAGATGGGCATGGGAGAAATTGGGAAGAACTCAAAGTAGCTTTAAAGGAGGAATATTTCATGGAGGACTCTGAGAGAGTGACCAAAAGGACATTCTTAGAATGGGTAGTCAAGCCAAAGCAAGGACTATCAATAATAGAGCTACTTAGGGAATTTGAGCGGCGCTATGCACAACTCACTAGGACAAAAAGGGCCACACTAGATGCAGAGAAGACAGATCTTTTCTTACAAGCTGCAGGTAAAGAGTTTCAAGAAAATTTGGAGCTTCTTCTTGAAGATAAAGATGCTGAGCAAGGACTAAAGACCGACTGGAATGAGGTTGAAGGTGCTGTCTCACTGCTTGCCAAACGACAAAGAAGAAGGGACAAGATGGTAGTAAACACTACAAGTCCTTCCACCTCAACTTCTGACAAAATGGTAAAGCCTACTTTTATCGCTCCTAAGTTTGATGAGTCCATGCTAGATGAGCTTGTGAAGGGAATGCGTGACTTGAAGGTAAAGTTTGCAAAGCTTGAAGAAAAAGGCCAACCATCAGGACCACTTCCTAGGCAAAGATAACAGCCCAAATAAGGGTTTGTTAATAGATGTATTTGGTGTGATAGTACAAACCATGTAAGAAGGGATTGTGATGATTTTAGTGATGCTTTGTCAAAAGATGTTGTCTTTTTTAAGGATGGTAAAATCCACTTAAGAGAGACAGGTCTACCCTTGAGAACTAACTTTGGGAAGGGGGGAATGCAAACCTTAGTTGAAGATATGGCAACCAAGCATGCCACCTCTTCAGTTGAGGCAGCTACTTATGGAGTAAAAATTGAACATTTTTGTGATGAAGAAGTGAGTGACCATCATGGTCAAATTTGGCCAAATGTCATGCAATTAGCTAAAAAGGGAAAGCTTACAAAAGAGATTCTACATGAAGCAGGTGATTGCATACGTCTAGAAACAGGATGGAATGATCCAGTGGACTCATTGTCAGTGCATGCTTACATTACAAAATGCCAACAAAATGAGGCAATTGTAGAAGAGGAGCGCAGACGTGAGAATGTTGATGAAGGACCATCAAAAAGAGCTTCTAGAAGTGGGGGAAGAAGCGACTCAATGCCTTCTCAAACACCCTCAACACAAGGAGCATCTCCACCTGAAGTACTCATGGAGGAGTCTACAACAGGAAAGAAGAAAGAGCCAACGAAAGGTAAGACAAAAGGCCCGACTTATAAACTACAATCTGATATTGAGGTTGCTATAGATTTAAAGAAAGTCTTGGAGGAAAGGATCTTGAATATCAAGATTGAGTTTACTTTGGGAGAAGTTCTTGGCATTGCAAAGCGTGAATTCCATGAGGAGATCATTGATATCATCAAGAGAAAGAGGCAAACCCTTGCTGAAGTTTCTCGTCCACAAGTTGAAGGGGAAACCTCAAAGACACAAGGGATGCAACTGCAAAATAAGGAGAATGATGGAGCTGTGGTAGGATGCTACCAATCTAGTGGGAGAGTGAAGCAAGTGTATTTCTCAAATGATGATGAAGAAGTTGAAGATATTCCTAGGAGTTACTATTCACGAATTCATTGGGCAAGGGCTACTACAGAAAATTTGGTCAAGGTAGGTGATCTTGAAGAGCCATTTGTTGCCTTGATTGACCATGGTTCAGAAATAAACATAATGTCAAAGAGTCTCTACAACAAGTGCAAATGGCCGATGGACACAGATCATGGCTGGATGGTAAAAGTGGCAAACAATTCATCCGGTGAATTGTATGCAGCATGTCCAGGTGTGAAGGTAACAATAGGTGATGTAAAGATTGACCAAAACTTCTTTGTACAGGATACATCTTCATATCATCTCATCCTTGGACAGCCCTACATTGTGGGAGTTCGAATGGAAACAAAGGTAATGGACGATGGTTCAGCATATGCTAGGATACGTAGCAAAGATGGTAAACGTGTTGTCCAATTTCTCACAGTTTGTGTAAACCATGAAAGAAATCGTGACAACCTCAGAGAACATCCTCTACCAAAGGTGAGCAAAGAGTTTCATGATCATAGAGAAATGATGGGTTTTGGCCAAGTACCATTGTAAAGTGGGATTGCAGTGGTACAGAAAGAAAAAGGGTCTCGCCTGATCCAAAAATAGGTGAAGCATTTTCAACGAGCTCCTTGGTAACAAAGAATGGATCAATATGTTTTACAAAACTTGAAGATTTGAAGAGATGTGAGAAGCAATATGTGCATAATGTACAAATAGGCATGAAAAAGAGTGGGTTGCTAGAGCCTACTGAAAATGTTTTGGGTTTGTGTGAACAAGTTTCTTTTGTAGATACTATGGGTGAGCTTGATGCTATAATGAGGTCTAGTTTGCATCTTGAAAATGAAGTTGTGGAAGTTTGCTCTATGGAAATGTATCAAGTAATAGAAGCCTTTAAAGAAAGCCAAACAGTAGGCCCAGAAGTCCATGTTGAAACTAAATACAAGAGTGTAGCAAAGAAGGTGAAACCAGTAGCTTCACCCTTACCACCCAACAACAGGGAAAAGATTGAACAGGCTTCTTTACAACCAAGTTTGCGGAATCCTAAAAAGATCGGGCATACCTTCACAAAGGAGTCTTTTCAAGAGTTGCAGATTGGTTGCGAGGAGTTTCTAACACAGGAGGAGACAAAGTACTTCAAAGAAATGCTTTCAAAGCATGGTAAGGCTTTTGCATTTGAGCCACATGAGATAGGATGTGTTGATCCTTATATTGTAGCTCCTATGGTAATTTTCACAATACCTCATGTGCCTTGGAATCTGCGGCCTATTCCGGTTCCAAAGGCTCATTTGCCAAAGTTAGTAGAGCTACTGAATGAGAAAATCAAAATGGGGATCTTGGAGCCTTCTTGTGCTCCATACTCAAATAGGTGGTTCACAGTTCCAAAGAAGAATGGTTCTCTACGCTTCATCCAAGATATGTAACCAGTGAACAAGGTGACAATTAGAAATGTAGGTACAGGTCCAACTGTGGATGAATTTGCAGAGGTGTTTGCAGGGAGAGCAATCTACTCAATGGGGGATCTCTACTCAGGGTATGATCAATTTCAGCTTGCAATCGAAAGCAGAGACTTGACAACCATGAGGACACCTTTGGGTTTGGTAAGGATGTGTACCTTGCCACAGGGAGCAACCAACTCGGTTGCACATATGATGAATGGGATGAATAAGGTCTTGCGTGACTTTATTCCTCACATCACAATGCCTTTCATTGATGATTTGCCTATCAAAGGATGTGAAGAAAGTGACAAAGATGAAGCTTTGGATCTCAAGGGATGTCGCAGGTTTGTGGTAAATCACATAAATGATTGTGATAAAATTTTGTTTAGGTTGGAAGAAGTGAATCTTACATTGTCAGGGAAAAAGTCTATGTTTGGTGTCAATGAAGTGCTCATTGTGGGGCACATGTGCGGGCCATATGGTAGGAAACCTTGTCCATCAAAGGTAGATGCCATCCAAAGAATGAAAGAAACATGCACTAGCATCACTGACGTTAGAAGGTTTCTGGGAGCATGTGTCTTCTATGTTATTTGGATTCCACATTATGCACATTTAGCTGATCCTCTTTATCAACTGCTTAGAAAGAATCAAAAGTTTAAATGGACAGAAGCACATGTAAAATCCATGAAAAAGCTAAAGGAGTTACTCCAGTCAGCAACGCCTTTGAGAAAGGTAGACTATGAGTGTCAAAGGCCAGTGATTGTGACAGTAGATACCAGTCCTATAGGGATTGGATGGGCAATAGGGCAAGATGACAAAGAAGGACACAGGTATGTGGTAAGATTTGGAGCAAAGGTACTAAGTGCTCGCCAAAGAAACTATCCACAGATAAAGAGAGAGTTATGGGGTATGGTTACAGCCTTGAAAAGTGGGAAAGAGTACCTAATTGGTGCATGTGTGGTTGTAGAAACAGATTGTCTACCACTTCTTGGGATGATTACAAGCTGCTCAACACCAGACATTGCTATGTTGCGGTGGATTGCCTACATTAAGTCCTTAAATCCCGAGTTTAAGCACATTGCAGGTAAAGACAATATAGTGGCAGATATGCTATCAAGGGCAAGGTATGAAGATGAGTCACAAATGATTGATGAGGGAGATGATGTAGGCACAAAATTCTATTCTATCTCTCATGTCAAAGGTAACAATGTCTACATGACTAATTCACTTGAATTGTTCTTGAAAGATCTTTATGAAGGTGATTGGCTTTCTATTGGAAGGTACTTGAGTACTCTAACAAAACAGGATGATTGGTTTGAACAAGAATTCAAGAGGATACGCAGGAAAGCATATGGGTAATTTTTAAGGGATGGTTACTTGTGGAAGCATCCTAAGCAAAAGGGTAATACACCACAACGGGTTATATGTAAATAAGAGACTCAAGTAAAGCTCATGCAAGAGTTTCATGAGAGTCTATGGGCTGGACACAGGGGTGTGTGGGCAACCTTCTCCAAGTTGAAAGAAAAATACTGGTGGAAGGGTATGTATAAAGATGTATCTCAGTTTGTAGAGTCATGTGTAACTTGTCAAATGTATTCAAATGTTCGACATCGTGATGGATTGCACCCTACATATCCACTAGCCATGCACTATAAATGGGTTGTGGATCTAGTCACGATGCCTTTAGGACTCTGGCAAATGAGATACTTGGTTCTTGCACGAGAGGACCTAACTAATCAGGTTGAAGGAAGAGCATTAAGAGCTAAGACCACAGAAGCTGTGTGCAAATTCCTTCTTGATGAGGTGATTTGCCGTTATGGTTGTGTGGGAAAAATCACTGCAGATCGAGGTGAACTGGATGCCGAAGAAGCAAGGGAGTTCTTTTCTAGATTAGGGATCAAGCTTTCTCTTACTACAGCTTACAACCCTGAAGGCAATGGAAAGAGTGAAAGAGGGCATCCTCCTATCATCAAAGCTTTGGCCAAGGCTTGCGAAGGAAGAGTTGGTGAGTGGCCAAAATTGTTACCATATGCTTTATGGGCTGATCGTACAACACATAGCTTAGTAACTGGCTACATGCCTGCGGAGCCAATGCATGGTCAAAAGCCAGTGATGCCGATTGAGGATACAATTCCCACATGGAATGTACTACCTTGGCAAGAGGGGCTTAGTAGGGAATATCTCCTTGCACTGCGTATAAGGCAGCTAGAGAGAAGACCTAGAGACATTGAAGCTGCAAAAGAACGACTCAAAAATGCAAGGTTGAAAAACAAGGACTATTTTGATAAGCGACATCGACTCAGGAGCAAAGCAATTGACAAAGGTGACTGGGTTTTAGTGTATGATAGTAGCCTTGATAACCAACACACAGTCATGCGTAAGTTCTCAAAAAGATGGTTTGGACCGTATGTTGTAAAGCATGTGCATGAAAATGCTACTTACAACTTGTCTGAACTAGATGGTACAGAAGTAAAGATTCCCATTGCAGGAAAAAGGATTAAAATGTTTAAGAGAAGAGGAGATAATGATCTAGAAGATATTGATGAGGAAGAAAAGAAAAACACAGGTGAAGATCAAAGTGAACATGAAGCTCTGGAATCATCCAGTGAAGAAGAAGACAAGGAAGATGTACAAGAGGTCTAATCTTACAAAGAGACAATGTGGCACATACCGGAGGATGTGCAGGTTTAGAGGGGGTGGATGTCGTGCTGTCACACGTACATAGTGGGAACGCATGCTACAAGATCTATCTTGTATTTTTTTAGATGCATAATTATATTTCCTATAGTGTACATATGCATATTTAAGTATAATAATAAGCCTTCTATCTCATCCTATTATTTTTCTCAAGGGTAACATATCCTTACTTTACCATCAGAAAATACTATGGGAAAAGCATCAATAGCTCCGCCTCTTTAACTTGGGGCAAAAAGCATTGATTCTTTATTTCTACTATTTCATTATCATCTCACACCCTAGCTAGATCCTATATCTAGGGTAAACTCCAATATATATATATTCTATGTATTTTTTATACTTTTCTTATATTTCTTTTTAAATAGCTACTAGGAGAGAATCAAATCCTAGTGGGACACTAGGTGGCATGATTTCAAACATACACTTATTTTAATGCATTATTGCAAGCATGATTACAAAACTTTGTCAAGGAGCAATGTCATGCTTTCATATGGCATGAGGTGTCCTTTGGAATTAAATGAAAGTCAAGGCTAAGGAGACCACATGAAGACTTTTGCTTCCATAAATGGACCCTATTTTGATGAATTTTTTACACAAGGTTCCAATCCAAATTGGAGAATGATTATAAAATGAAAATCGTAGCTAATGAGATGAAGTTTCTGCCCATATTTTTACTTTTTTATTTGGAGCCACGGTTGGGGAGATATGATCAAAATACTGGACCCCAGTCTGCCCACATCATGCAGGGACAGCTCATTTCCAACTTTTCCAATTCCTGTTCACACTGGCTCCTCTCTTCTTGTGTAAACCCTTGGGGGTTCCCTTCACCTATAAAAGGGGACCTCTTCTTCCTTGGAGAGAACTCAAGCATTCAAGCCATTGATGAGAGGAATTCTTGAAGGAGTGAGTAGTAATGCCTAATTGTACTTAGCCCCATTAACATAAGCCCAAGCCTACACTTTCTCCTAGAGGAAAACTAGCCATTCTTGTACGCCATCCTTGGAGGATCAAATCTAATCAAAGAAGGTGTTGTACTTGGCATATCAATCAACGTTGAATTCTCCCCTCTTCTTCTCTCTCCCATCAATAATGATGCCGAAGGGTTTCAAGTAAGATGTGTTCTACATTGATGTTTTCTTGATTTCTTGTTGTTTTCATTTTCATCTCTAATCCAACATATATATATATATATATATATATATATATATATATATATATATATATATATATGTATGTATCTAATCTCATCTCCTTAACCAAGCCTATCTCTCTCATTCTTAGTAATTCATCCTCTCTAGGTTCTCTTTGCTACAGGTACATCTCTCCCCGCAGTATCCTTATTGCCTACGGGCAAGAATAGGGCTTGGGAGGGAAACTTCTCATCTCTTCACTTCTCTCATATCTACATTTCTCACATACTATCTTAGATGAATAACCCACATGATGATCATTTCTATCGCTTTCACTCTGTACGATCTATTAGAATTAACGTATGGATTAGCCGAAAAATACACTTTCAACAACGTATAGTGTTTCTCTTTGGCCCAGAAAGGCTTAATGAAATACTTCTATCACCGGATCCCATCATACTACCTCTCATAGACTATAATTTTTCTTTTGATGTAAGCGTAGTTATCTTGCTATGAACCAAGAGGATTTGTACACACAATTAATCCCAATCACTAGACAAAATATATATATTATGGTAAGCACAAAACTACAATTCCAAAGAACAATTCGTAGCCTATTTGGTCAGCCAAGATTGAATGCCATTAACTCATCCATTAACCCTTTCATATTACCCATGATACGATATGACCATAGCCTTGATGTTTTCATCTTCGTATTGTTTTGACATTCTCTTTTGCGTTCTTTCTTTGTGTGTGTGAATGCAAGAGAGAAAGAGTGAGTCTTCTTTGATTGCACTTCTTTCCAAACCGTAGTCTTCATGGCATCTATGGTTTAACTCCTTCATATAGTTTTTGTTGAGTTCTCTCACAAACTCTCACAGCCATAAGCCCGGTGCTTTCCTGGCAAGACCGCAAATTTCTCGACAACGTGATTCACGATATATCATCTAGCGGTGCCATCAAACTTTCCACATGAGAGGGAGAGGAAATGCCTAGCTGGATTAGTGGTTGCAGACTAAAGAAATACAACTTGCCATTAACCACAGAGATGCTTGCCAAAATACACGCTGCGAAGGAACGCAAGATCAAAGCAAAAGAAACAAAAGCTCAAGCGCAGGAGGAGGCCAAAGTCAGAATTTTAAAAAGAAAACAAGCATTTCAACAACAAGGACATCCTACAACAATGGACACGGCTAGAATTCATATATCTATCATTCAAACTGATGAGCAATGGCAAACAGGAATTGATGTTTGCATCAATGTCAAACTCCCGCATGGCAGGTATCAACGAGCATTAATTGACACAGGTGAAAGAGTGAATGCGGTCAACTTCTCCACTTACAGGATGCTAACGAATGAACCCCTCGTGCAATCCACAATTGATCTACGAGCGGCAAACGGTGCAACAATGCCAACGATGGGGATAGTAAACTTGCCAATCAATCTTGATGGAAATAGTTGCCCTCATCAATTTTTAGTCATGAAAGACGGAGAAATCAGAGAATCAATATGTTTAGGAGTTCCATGGATGAGAACGTACAATGCAGCCACTGAATGGTCAGAACATGCGTTAAGGTACACACACGACTCTAACGTGTACATGACTCCATTCGCCAAAACAGATCACTCATGGCCAAGTATCCCCATCGACAATAAGCAATCGGCTATTCAACCAAAAACAACCCCCAAGGTTATTCAGAAGGTGTGGATCAGGAAATCATTGCTGACCAATAAACCGAGCAAGATATGGCTACCTAAGAGAAAACTCCAGACGGAACCAGCATCATCTATAAAACCTTCCAAAGCTACTTCCAAGTGGAAATGGCAACCAAAAAAGGATAACGCTCAAATTCTAGAGCTCGAAAGGAACAACAAAACTCAAAACAAGAAGCCTGAATCTTCCAAATGGCACTGGAAACCGGTGAAAACCAAAGCAAAATCGGTGCAAATGCAACAAACTACCTATAAATGGGTTCCAAAACTAGATGCAGGCAAAAAACCCACAATAAAGGAAAGAGCAATTCAACTGCAGGCTCTCATGTTCCATAAACAGCTACCTTCGCCATCAAAAGCCGTTGAACACTACATTCAATTCCCACATCATGCACAGCATATTGTTACCCAACGCATTGTCTCAAATATCAGAATAGGGCCACATGACACGGCCATGCATAGACACAGAGTTCAAAACCCATGCACATGCACCACCCTTTGTCCGGGGTGACTCGGACAAGGAAGGGGGGAGTAACAGTCAAGGCCATTAAGACCATTAAGAGGTCCAAGGTGTATATATTTACATAATGTGTGTGTTTTTTCATCATTTAGAGTTCAGTTCTGAACAAATTTGATCAAAACCTGGCTTGTATCATCCGACTAGCATAATAATGAGCTGTAATGACAAATTCGGAGCATTGGGATGCTTCAAGAGAAAATATATGCTTAGGGGTGAGTATAATAATTTTGGCTAAATTTTCGCCAGTTAATAAGTATTTTCATTTTATTGTGTTTGATTTTCGTCAATAAAACTTCAAAAATTCAAAAATTCAGAAAAATCTCGCTCACAAGTGTCGGAATCAAGTTCTGGAAGCAAACGCCGAAGTATCACGATAAAATTATCAAGCATGGAAGATATGAAGCTAATCTGAAGATGTCAAATTTCGGCCTCAATGATCATGACTACATTTCGCCAAAAACGCATCAAACGGTCATGCGACGCTGGAATGATGAACAGATCGACCCACACATGGTATACAAATTAAATCGGGAGCAATGGTGAGAAAAATAAACCCTGTGTTATGAAAATCTCGGGAAGATATAGGTCAGGTAGGCCAAAGTCTAGCTCATTGTTCATTTTCACCTTTTGAGAGAGAAGGAGAGAGCTTGTTTGACCTAGAGTGAGCTGCCACGTTTTTGCCCTATACGGACGGTTGGAGCCACCATTTCACACCAAATTTCACAGGTATGTTCCCTATTAAGTAAAGATCAAGTCTATTATGAATGCAAGCACGAATCTTTGCACAAACGGGCGAAAGGATCGAATCAAAGTCAGATTGGGTCAAAAAGGTTGAGGGCCCGTAGAGGCATCCATGCAATACTTATTTCAGCCACAGAACACATCAGTGTGCTCCCCACAAGGCCAGGAACAAAAATATGAGGTCAAAACCATATTTGGTGGTGGTACACCGATCGCGATCAGTGTACCTACCTGACAAAAACTGGGACTGAATTTGCCCAACACATCCCCTCAACCTCTCCTGCATACTCTGCTGGTGTCAAAACCAAATTTGGCCTCTGGAGTACGATCGCGATCGGTGCCCTCAGAGGAAGGTTTTGCAACTTTTGAATTGGCCCATGCTTGGAATTCAGCTAAAAGCACACTCTCTTGAATTTTCAAGGAAAATGCACAAATTTTGCTCATAGATTGGGCCCAATTTGTCAAACACAACCAAAAAGGGAAAATTTGACCTAATACTACCCAAATCTGGTTAGAAATGATGTTGGATGGTTTGGAAGGAACACTTGTCCGACTAAAAGTCAGGACAGTTGCAGGAAACCTCAGATGGATCTCAGAAACCTCCTACAAGTACAGAAATGGTAATTTCAGTTTCGAATGATCACACGAAGCTAGACAGGGAGTTGAGGCAATGCCAAAACCAAAAAATCACTTAAGGATACTCAAACATCACATGGATATCCAAGAAATGCCTGGAAAATGCACAGATCTGGAAAACCTCCTAAGACAGGGTCTAAAGTGCCTGATAAGGTCAAAATCAGACATTGGAGTAGGCTGATAGTAGCAGAACATCATAGGAGCGGTGGCAGCTCCAGAACTAACTCCAACTAACTCCAGGATCCAACCAAAGTTCATCAGGGAAACCAAATATGGTTAGACTTAGTAAAATATGGTCAAATAGTGAAAATTTGCTCTAAATTGTTCATTTTTTGTCCAAACTTGGAAATAAATCATCAGTGGGCTAGGCAAGCATAGGAGTTCATGACCATCTAGTTTTCCTCAAATTTGGCCTCTGTACTACGATCGCGATCGGTGTACCTCAAACCCTGAATTTGACCAAAACCTATCAGATCCCTTGTACACATCTTGTTCAAGTCCCCATCCAAATTTCAAGCCAATTGGACATCAAAAACTCATAAAAAATCAGAGTCTAGTCCAAAAATCCCTTGTAACACAGAAATGGGACCTGTAAACTCAAAAGTGGTCCAAAAGACACACAGAGTGGACCAAAATGACCCTCCAACTATCAGGAACCCAATCATATGATCAAACCCAAATTTGGCCTCCGTACTACAATCGCAATCAGTGTACCTCAGACTCAGAACTGGCTCAAATTTTTATCAGTCATAGCTCTAGCCTTCGTAGTCCCACTGGTGAAATATGGACAAGAATGGATGAAATTTGTTCAAATTATGATCACTTTTAACTTTTGAACTGTTTTTTACTAAAAGTCTAAATGAAATTGATTTGCGAAAGGAAAATCCTGATAGCTTGTGATTCTCCTGACACAGAATGCCTCGCCCAAAGAAAGACAGGCAGTGGACAGCAGCACCATATGAAGTGGAAGAGCTTGCCACAAATGAGAAGGCTCACCTCTCGGATGAAATACTGGCTCAAATCCCTGCCCACATCTTCATCTCAAAGTTTAAGGATGTTGATGGCGACTTGATGAAGACGACTATCATGCCACGGGAGATATGGACTCTCCACCAAAGGCCGGAAGTAATAGAGGCTGTGTGGGCGATACACTTGGAACAATTCTTCAGATTACAGCCATGGGGAACAGATTACATGAGGGCCCATGAACTCATGAGCTCAATACAATATGATGGGCAGGCAATGCTCATAGACAAAGATGGGTCAAAAGTTAAAGTACAGATCACGAAGGAGATCATCACTGAGGCCTTGCATTTCCTCCCAGGGCAACACGATTTGTTGGCAAAGACAAAGTCACTAGACAATGAGAAGGAATTCGTCAAAGCGAAGGGGAACAAATACAAATACACCGACATGATCTACGGTGAGCTGGAATTGCCAATGAGATTGATATCTCAACATTTCAGAGTTCAAAAGCCTCCTCGCTACACAGAGCCAATCCTTAACATTGCCGTGGTCATGGCTCTAGAGACAGCAGAAAATAGATCCATTCGTTGCGACTACGGATCTTATATTCTGGATAATCTGATTGAAGCAAATTTGAAAAGCTCAAAAAAAAACAAAACCTACATGAGTGCAGGGCTGATGCTAACCAGAATAGCATACCAGGCTTTGGGAATGATCGAGGATCTGCCAGCTACCAGCTCACAAACGGCCTTGATCCAGAAAGCGAAGCTGGTAGGACACTCTGTAAGGACAACACCTGGCACTACATCATCGCGCTCAGTGCAGGCCACCAATAAAAGTTCTAGTGATGAAGACAAAACAGAGACAGACGATGAAGGAAAATCTCAAGAGTCGAGAGATAAAGTGCCTTCAGAATTTGAGGAAAGTGAGGAAGAAGATTCAACAAAGCCGCTTGAGAGAAAACGCGGAGAGAGGAGTGCAATACCGCAATCGGATTTGCAAAAGGCGTATGCTGAAGCCCAGAAGAGAGTCAAAGAAAGACGCACCAAATTGAGGGCTGACAGACATGCTCGAGCAGCGGAGACACAACAGGCACAAAAACTCAGATTAGAAAGGGAAAGACAACAAAGGATAGAAAATGCAACTCGCCTACGGGCTGAGAAGCAAAGACTGGAAGCAGAACAAAAGGCTGCTGAAGTGGATTTATCCTCACAGTCCACGGAACAAACGAAGGAACAGGACGCGGCTGAAGAGCAGAATCAGACTGAACAACTTAAGCAGATCCAGAGAGATAGGAATCTGGATGCGCGTCGCGCAGCGGATCTCACCCGTCAAAGAATAATCAGGATCCTAAAGAAAAGTAAAGCACAGGCATCTACTTCGCAACAAGGCGAGGAATCTTCCAAAAGGAGACATGTGCGGGAAAAATCAAGTCCGCCTCCTCCATCACCCAAATCACCTCCTCCCTCGCCTAGAAACTTACCTCCGCCATCACCCAAATCTCCACATCCTCCCCCTTCTCCATCGGACAAAAAACATCCAACTCCTCCCCCTTCAACCTCGCAAAAGGAGGCTGTACCATCTACAGAATCCATTAAATACCAAGAAGCATGTCAAGTAGTGGTGGGATTTGATTACAAGCAAACACTACGAGAGTTAGAGCGCCAGTTCCAATGTCAATACATAGTGCTGACTAAAAAGGAAAGGCAGGTACAGGAAGCCCGAAAAAAGAAAGAAGCAGGGCAAGAGGAGTTTGACAACCTAAGAACGCGACTAGAACGCACAACGGAGGAAAGAGACCTTGAGCGGCAACAGGCTCAGTCTCTGATCAAAGATTTGGTGGATGTCAGGACAAACCTGACTGCCAAAGAGAAAGAGTGCCAAGAACTGACGACCAAAGTCCAGAAAGTGACGGAGCAGCTCGCCTATGAAAGTGCAAGATTTCAAAGGCTTAGCAACTCCTACAGCACTGTCAAGGGCACTCTTACGGCTTTGATGGCTAATCAGAAACCTGCTGGAGCATTGGTCTCCACATTTGACAATGCCACAGTAGCACTAAAATCAGAGCTCGAGCAGGAAAGGCTCCAAAGATAGCTGCTTGTATCGGGAATGGTGGCCCAGACAGCGGCCAACGAGTTAAGATTGAAAGAAGTGGAGCAACAACTCGCTCAAGCAAGCGCTGAACTCAAGATTCAGAGACAGATATCTGACACATTGCTAAAGGAAAATAAAGAGTTGCTTGCCCAACAACAGATCAAAGTAGGCAAGGAACAGACTCAACCGCAACTGCTGCCTGAACAACATATGACAGATTTGCCTGGAACCTCACAACAAGGGCAACAGGAGCAGTAATTTGAAGGACCTGATGTGGACATACGAGATGAACTCAGTGAAAGCATACAGGACATGCCAGAAGGTCCGGCCAAGGAATATATGTTATATGAAAAGAAGATACTAGAGTCAGCAGCCCTGGCGTATTTACAACCAGAAGAGCAAGTGCAAGGGTTTGGCCACAAATACCTTCCGTTTCCTCTGATGTGCCATGAAGAAAATCTATGGAAAGAAAAGATGCGGTCAACCTTGCCACGAAACAAAGAAGGGGGTTACGAGGGCATTGCACTCACGGTGGAAGAAGCTCAGGTGCTCGTCGATGACCACCCCAAGTGGAGGCAGAAGTGGTTGGACAAGAGACCACAGGATCTAACAAACTACCACAACGCGCCTCAACATATACAGATAGATCCTACATTCTACCTTGTCCCTCGAAGACGCACTTGGAAAGATTTCACAACATGGAAGAGGTCAAGGCAGCACAAGCTAAATTACCCGATTCTGACAGCACAACATCCCCCTACAGTGGCGTACATGGTCAACACATTGAACTCTACAGTCACTTTGCTACGGGATGTCCCCGATTTGGCCTGCCAGATGTTAGTAAAGATAGCCCGGATGATAGTCACCTACATCCAGGTGTTTGAAGACACTGAAGGCGATGATCATCCATGGAATCTGTTCTTGGAAGGACACAAAGGCATCTGCTGGAATCTACAGGATTCACCGCCACGGCATATCTTGATGGCCATGTACTCTCGGCTAATGTACCTGCCATCCCACTACTTGCAAACATTTGAAGAGGCCTTCGTCACAGGATTCTTCGAAATAGATTCAAGGATTTTCCATCCCATGGCGAAGGACCTCAAGGCAAGGTACGTGGTGTACCAACACACATTATCAGAAAACCCATTCAGAAAACACCAAGAAGCCCTCAAAGTCGTACTGCGCACAAGAAGCTTTTCAGCGACACTCGCTTCATTAGAGCCACATCAACGGCCAAAAAACTGACATGCACGAGGGCGTGCAAGGATAAGGAAGGGGGGAGTGTTTGGCGGAAGAAGCAACAGGCGGACGTGGCCAGAAGGACCATAATTTCCTGAGAAACCATTGTAAAATTCTTTTGTAAAGAAGCATCTCTAAGCCGGGAAATTATCAAGGATGTATGATTATTCTTTTGGGAGCAATTGTATATTAGAGAGCCAGTTTTAAGAGTAGGAGCTTATGGCCGGACAAGCCATTGTTTGAAAAGACCTAACCTATCAAGGTCAATTTCTGTAAGTTTGGGATAATCTTTTGAATGGAGGACTGAGAAGACAGCGTACGTTTGAGAGCTCCTTCTTGTTCAAACTTGTAATCTTCGCCATTACGGCTACGGTAATCCAAATTCAGATTTGATTATTGCATTGTGTTCCTCTCCTCTTCCTCTTTGAGTTAAGTGTAATCATTCAAGATTCGGTGTAGGTTTTCGACTACGAGTTTGAGGCCTTAAATCACTGTTTTGAGTGTCTATATGCGTGTTTTATGTCGTTTTGACCCTAGGAGGGGCTTTAGGGACCTTAGAACGACCCTTTAGGATCAATCGTTTAATGTTTTTGCGTACTTTGGGACGAACGATCGCGATCGTTTTACCTTCTCAGAATGCTGTGATAGTGATAGGATATGTTCCTGATAGTCCTCTGTAGCTTCCCTTCAAGTTTCGTGCGATTCCGATATGATTTGCATGGCAAACGGGCGTGATGACTGTAGAGCTATGTAGAAGAACATAGGCAGATTACTTGGCTTTAGTGTGTTCAATTTGCTTGTAGAGTTAGTAGTTGCATCTCTTCGAGTTCACTTCATTAGGATTGACACCCTAGTGAGTTTCCATGCCTCATCCGAGTCACTTCCCCTGTATTGATAATATTATGTTGATGCTTGAAAGCTATGCTATGGACGCCCGTTGCGGCAACCCGCAAACAATAAATATTACCGCCCGTTCCCACGCACGCTCGTGCACACCCACATCTATATATATACACACCTACTCACTCATGCACCAATACTAACACACACGCATATACACACCACGCACCACACACAAATACAAAAAAACGAAGGAGGTTTATGACTACGACATCGACAAAAAAGAAGGAGGACCCAAAGCACGCGCCACCAACAACAAAAAGAGGAAATGCGCCGAATTAGGCATGCCCCGGCCGACCCTGAAAAGAAGTACGCTCTACACCGACGCATCGGCAACACACCATTCGCCGGCATTACACAACCACGCCGCTATATTCAGTAAGTGTAGAATATTTTCATCATTTCTTCAGTTTTCACCCAAGCTGTTGTAAATTCCCACTTTGTAAATTCCCTCTCTCTAGGTGATGGTCACAAAGGCCTACCTAGAGATTCTCATCTTTTAATAACCTCCCAAAACAAAGCAAGGGTCAACCACACCGGGCCCACCACTTGCTTTGTCTCCCCGATTATCTTACCCTAATCACACCGGGATTACCATAATCCAAGTGGCCAACACCTATAAATTGGCACTAAAAGGTCGCTATCGGGGGGGGGGCAGTTCATGAGAGGTCAGCACTTGGTAGAGTGTAGTGGGAAGAGTTGACACTATCACCATCACGGGGAGGGAGGCTTGTGTGTTGGGTTTGCCTTGAGAATTGCACCATGCGAAGGGAACCACGTTCATCTCTTGACTCCAATGGTCAATGCACACGCGTATACACGCTCTTGGTAGCAAGCTTCACAATCATTGAGTTGTCTTAGAGAACGCACCAAGTAGTTTGCACCATCTCTTCTCCCTACCTCTCTATCACCACGGCGTGCCATTTGTAAATACTGTAGAAATAATTCTCCCTCACACCCCCGAGGGTTTTCATCATTTGCAAATCTCTCTCTCTCTCTCTCTCTCTCTCTCTCTCTCTCTCTCTCTCTCTCTCTCTCTCTCTCTCTCTCCCCCTATGTGTAAGTTTGCGGTGTTCATATCATCATGGTTTGAATCGTAGCCGCTCAAAGCTAGGTGGTGCCCCCTGTTCGCTTTACCGTGTGATAGGCTCGAGGCGCGCCATTCGACCCCTGGCATTTTAGAGGCCGTCGGGGTTCGGGGTTTGCTTTGCTCCCGTCATTTGGTGCCCCCACGGAGGAGGGCTTCTAAGGCCCTTCATTTTACAATGCTGAAAGTGACGCCCACTATCAATCATGGACGAATGGCTGAAGGAATTCTCTAACTGGAGGACGGAAGAAGAGGAGACGAAGGAGGCACTAGCCGCCTTCATTGAAGTACTACTGCCACGCTGCAGTGTCGTTAGTATTCAAGAGGTAAATTCTCCATCTCGTGTTGATCGTTCTAACCATAAATTGAGAGCATCAGGTGGGAGGTCGGTGAAGTGCCATCACTGTTTTCAACCAAGACACACTGTCAATGAGTGCCAACAACAAAGGCAGCGAAAGGCCTGAAATCATCTACATCGACATTCATCATGAACAAGTCATTCAAATCAAAGAAGGAAAGAAAACGGTAAGGCCTCTCTTCCCTAAAGAAACTGCAGTCAAAGTTATAACCTTTACTCCAAAGTGGCCTAAAGGGGCTGCTTGAGCCAAACGTAAGGAGAAATAAGCTGTTCTGGAAACACATGACCCCGAAGGGAGAAGCATCTGGCCAAGCAAGTGCTTCAAGCTCAGAAATTCGGGTTGTACCTAGCTTGCCAAAGAGGAAGTCATCCGAAGCTAAGCGGCGGAAGGTCGCCTAACGATTTGCACGACACATGCGAGTGCTACCAATCCACTTCGACAATCCTGAAGAAGAAGTGGTAAGAATATTCCCATGTCCTAGGGAAGAGTGGTTCGGCTACTGCTCTCGCTATTTTGGAAAACGGGTAGAGAACTTCCTCCTCTCCCTCTGCAGCTTATCTCTAATAAGCTCTCTACCACAGGTGAAACCCAGTGGGCTGGGGATGAATTGCAACTGAATGGAGTAGAATTCATGCAACACACCGACTACAGAAATTACCTGCAATTGATACTAGCCAAGAGGCTGGGAATGGTCAGATGCATCGCCATCACCCCATACGTGCTTAGCGACGAAGGAAAGGTAGAGCCCATGAAAGACGACGAACTCTTGTGGATGTGCCGACTCATCAACACTGGCACGGTAAGAGTATAAGTAAGTATTCCACCCTCTGTGCATGATGGAAAACGGGCCAACGGCATTCCCGTTTAGATTCTTGCAGCATATATATGCATGTGAATATCTATGTAGATAGGAAAGTCTTCTACCAATAGAAGATCGTATACCTATTCGGTGCGGCGGTACTAAGAGAGATCCTCAATTCCCCAAACCCGATCATTCTCCCCATATTGGATTACCATCATTCCTTTAATGTTTCTATCTTTATCCTGTTTTAATCTATCCACCCAACCCTGTAAAAAGCCGCTATGAGCCGCTACTGTTGTTAATGTAATTTCATAAAAAAAGAAAAAAAAGAGGTTTGTAAT
This sequence comes from Adiantum capillus-veneris, assembly GCF_014529385.1. Classification (NCBI taxonomy): domain Eukaryota; kingdom Viridiplantae; phylum Streptophyta; class Polypodiopsida; order Polypodiales; family Pteridaceae; genus Adiantum; species Adiantum capillus-veneris. The sequence continues at coordinate 76,363,846 of NC_140946.1, forward strand.
TTTCTGAGTCACTACCATGGCAAGTGTTTCTTTCCCACGTTCAGTGGAAAGAAGGGAGAAGATCTCACTACGGACTTTTTGGATGATTTCGACATTGCTTGTGTCGTCTCCAACAAAGATGACGACGCTTCACGACTTAGAATTTTTCCTCTACTGATGAAAGTAGAGGCCAAGTCATGGCATAATGCATTTCCCCAGGCTACCAAGAATGCATGGATGTGTTAAGGGCTGCTTTTGTAAAGAGGTTTGGTGGAGGCACAACCTCGGAGAAGCTATGGCAGCTACTGACGGAATTGAAGCAGGGAGGTCTGCTAGAGTATGCCACCTACGAGTCCAAGTTTGTGGACTTATGGGAGAGATGGGTTGTCTCACTGGAGGAAGGCGAAGGAGCGCCTAATTTCCTAAAGAAGGACCGTTTCATTGCTGGTCTATGGTCGCCGCTTAGAGAGAAGGTGAAGGGAAGGTTTTCTGCAACATATGAGTTGGCAGTTGAAGTAGCCCGCCTTAAAGACAATAAGCTGCGCATGCAAGCAAAATTAAATGAGTCAGAGGAAAAAATCTCGGTCCAACCAACCCCAGTGACTGCAACAGCCAGTCATAGAGCCCAACCGCAAGAGGCATCAAAAGAGCAGCAAGACCTGCTGAGTTGCATCACCACCCAACTAGAGAGTTTATCTGTGCATCTCGTGCAGCAAGGATATGCATCTGGAATTGGAGCTGATCTCTTGTGACAGCTAATTCCAGTGTTAGAAGATTTCAGCTACTAGTGTGAGAAGATTTTAGACAGTAGACTGGACAGAAATCAGACTAGATTGGAATCTGGATACTGGAATAAGAATCAGACTTATGTACAGGAAATAATGTTCAGGTTCAGATTCAGAGTACTGGACAAGAGGTAAATGTAACTGGAATATCTACCATGATTGGGATTACAGATAAAAGATTACAGTAAATATGATATGATTTACAAAGAGAGTACAACCGACAACAAGTGCCAATGATTCTCAAGTACAAGTGTAGCCAAAGTGCTAACCCAAATGATAACAATTGCCAACCTGATTACAATGTAATGGGCCCTATTTATACACTTCGGGTTTACTATAGTAATTACCATAGTAAATACTAAGAAATTTGCTGCCTGTCTCATAAGAGAACGTTCCCACATAGTGAAACTATCCAATTGTCTACATCCTTCCCTTCTTTCTTGAATTTTGGCAAGATTCCAAAATTTCTGAAAAATTCCCCTGTCTGATTCTGATGTGAGACTGAAAAATCCACCATCTGGTTCTGATGTTGGGAATCGGGCTTGACCATTAACAGAGTGGCCATACAAAGATTGCGAGAGGCAGTTGAAAAGGCTAAGGTACTGCAAGAGGCAGTTGTAAAGGCAAGGTAGAGCTCTCACTGTCTACCTTCCAGCTGAGGAAGAAAAGTCGCCACTGAATTCTGAGATGGAACTACCCAGTATCCTTCCATTGGACTGTATTCCGTTTGCCCTTTGCCCTGGAGGGTGCTTGAGAAGTCCCAGTACCAGCATTCTCCTTCTGAATTAGTTGGTAAATGGCCTCCTGCTCAAGCTAATCCCGCCTTTCCGTGGTCATCTCTACTTCATAAGTCATGAGGGAATGATAGATTTTGGTGTCAGGATCATAGAGTGTACGCCTGCCCTTGGTGATCCTAGTTCTGGCCAGCTTATGACAATGCAAAGCAGTATGGATCCATCCTTCTGGAAGAGGCTGATTAGTTTTGACCCGAACTTCAAAAAGAATCTCAGCCATCTCCCTTTATTGTGGTGCCAAGACCGCCTTAATTAGCTGCAATATCCTTTTCAGGCAATTTAGAAGATTTGACAGTAAATTGTAGCAAACTGATTAGTAATCTTGGTCAGGCCTCTGATCTAAATCTTCCACTGACCCATACACATCCGGATCCTATGCATCTCCTCTTTTAGTGCCTGAATATCATTGAGTTGGAGAGCATCATTGAACAGCGTTTGCCAAGTCTTCCATTCCACATTCGATCGCTCATACCAATCCTGAAGCTCATCAATAATCTTGAAGTATGTAAGGCGATCAATTGGTTTTGGATGTTGAGGATAAAGGGCTGGGAAGAATCTTGGTAGCTCCATATCTCTTGCTAGATAGGCATACAAGAGAACTGGAGAATCAAGCACAAATTCTAAATAATTCAGAACAACCTGGTTCTCTTGCTGCATCATCTTTCTGGTGATTCTCACTAGCTGGAATAATTTTCGGAGAGCAGTTGCATGTGCTCTGACTGACATTCTAGTCTGAGGTCCTTTGCTAGTGGCTGTCTGATCCTCAAGAATGGCCCTTACCCTCTGATCCAAAACTCCTCTGGCAGTTTGCATCTGCACCAAAATCTCCTTTAACTGTTCCCTAACATCCTCCATACATCTGTAAGTTGGTTTGTTTCCCAACAAAAGTTCTAATTCCAGGGCAAGAGAGCGACAATCTGTAGTAGACTGTCTTTGCAAGTGTGGGTTGGTGACTCTCTCTTCAGCAGTGATTATTCATTCAGGAACTCTTTCCAGCAGCTGGACTATGCTGCGATATATGCGCAGGCAAATGACAAGCTTCTTGATCGTGAAAAGCCGCTGATTTCCAATGCTCCATCATTTCCATGGTTCCAACATATAGCCTCTGAAACCGTTCCAAATTAGACAGAAGATCATCATCCTCCAGATATTGTCTGGTTATGGAAGCCTGTTGATGTCTCAATTGCCTGTTCAGGGTAATAAGCTGCAAGGAATGCTGATGATCAGCATAGATGATCCCTCATCCTGCACTTTTATTTTCCCTTTATCCTCCCTACTGGGACTGATAGGGCTGATTCCAAGTGTGACTGGGCTGCTGTTCTTCAGATTAGTGATTACCCGATTCATGTCCCTCATTCTGGCCTTCCTGCTGGCCTTCATTCTGGCATGGCTGGTATGGCTATGACTGGCGGCCTTCAGTTGGCCCTGTACCACCAGTACCAGGTTTTGGAGGTGGAGATGGTGGTGGGGCATCATCATCATCATTTGTATTCCCTTCTTCTTGGTCATCCTCCTCCTTATCAGCTCCGTCGTCCTTGTCTTCATCTTCCTTTTCCTCTTCTACTTCATCCGAGGAAGTCTGCTGCTCAATATAATCCAATATTGCTTGATTCATTAGAGCATTATTATACTCAATCACTTTATCTTGCAAATCACTCTGCATATTATCCATCAAAGACTTCAAATTTTCTAAATAAAAAACAGCATTGCTGCTGGATTTAGAATTTCAGCCAAGCTGTTATAAATGTATCTATCAGTAAGAGAAGTCTTCAAAGCTGTATGGCGAATCAACAGGGAGTTGAATTCCACCCTGCTTCATTTTGAGCATTGTTTCAGCCCATTCTACAGCTCTCACTGCTTCATTTCTTTAATTCTTGATGATCATTATCTCAAATTCAGTCTTAGCTGGCTTCTTGTTTAATAGCTCAATAACCCTCTCTGAATGAGCTTCCAGTACCCTATGTTGTATATTCTACTTGTCCCATGCTTTCTAGAGCTTCTGAATCTGGTCTTCAGCTTCCTTCAAGTTAGCCTTAGCCTTTTTCACTTCATCTTCTAACCCAGCAACCTCTAACAGTTGTCCCATACAATTGACAATAATATTTCAAGAAGACTATATGAGGACTGAAAATTTGTCCTTTACTGAAGCTGGATCAGAATCAAAAGGCTCATATATTGTTATTGGAGCTATGTAAGGTAAAGTTGCATAATCAGCTTTTCGTAGCAGAAGATGCCCTTTCAGTGGGTGGGTCTGCATTTGCTACAACTTATCCTATTTTACCAGGTGCAAAATTTCAGTATTTGGAATAGAGACTCCACCTGGCAAATTTGAAGAAGCTGGGCCTTTGCCTTTGTCCACTTGGCCTTGCCTTTGTCCACCGACTGATCTGCTACCTTCTCAGAAGTTACTGCCATGGCCTGATCTTTTCCAGAACTAGTAGCGACTGCACTTTGTCCTACTGAATGGCTAGGCCCAGTATTCTGAGCAGGTTGCTTCTCAGTTTGGCTCACTATAGCTTTCTCAGTATTCACAGTCTTGACTTGGCCTCAAAAACGCACTGCTCTTCGTCAGTGTAGTCTTTGGCTTCTTCAAACTACGAGCCTGTTCCTCAATGGCTTTCCTTTTCAAATTTGTTGAAGTAGTCTGACTGTCCGTTTCTTTATCGTCTGAGGACAGATCAATGTTCTTGGGCTCAGAAATCGGCTTCTCACTCCAAGCCTTTTTTACCTGCTCATGAGCATATGCAGCAGTGGCCCAATACAAAAATTGCCAAACATACCAAGCTTTAAAAACATTCTAGGATTTTATCTTGGCAGTTTGCTGGAGCACATTGTGTGACAGGATTTGACAAAGGTTAATAGAAACCTTTGGATCCAATGTCTTGGCCAACAACATAGCAAAGAGTTTTTCAGATACATACGTGGATTGTTCTTAAGGCTTACTGCTTCAGCCACAAACCTGTAAGCAATGGAAGCTTCCAGTCCTACTACTCGAACACCTTGACCACTTGCCTTGCACTTATGCTTAGCCGCTTCATCCTCCTTCAGGGCTATACTTATCTGCTGTGGAGTTGCCACATATGGTTTGGGCTCATTGGGCATCCGGAATGCAAAAGCTATGGTCTCTGATGTAACCGACACCTTTCTACCATTCACCATGGCACTGCCATCTTCAGCGTCGAAAGAATCAAGAACCTGCTTTATAATATCTGCGTCAAAAGCAATTCTTGTGGCTTGCAACACCACTCGGAGATCCCATAGTTGCAGCAAAGTCATTACTTGGTCGGTGAATACATAACACTGGATTTTACTGTACGGTATGATGGGAAGGCTTGCCTTTGCAGCAACAACTATGGCTTGGGTTTCCTCAAGAGACTCCTGCATCTTGTCTTAGCGTTTCCTTCTACCCATACACTGTGAAGACAATGAAACAGGCGAAGGAGAAGAAGACTTACTTGATGTGTCAAAGCCATACCTTGGTGTCGCTGCTGGCAAGGCTAGCTGACAGTCAACTGTCTCTTCAGAGGTCGAGGTTTGCGGCTGTAGCGAAGAAACCTCGGATCTTGGCGATGGAAAATGAATAACGAGAGGAAAGCGTCGTGCAGGGGATTTGTGAGTAAAAATGACAACTCTCCTGACTGTTATACGTGTTCGCGCCATAAAAGCTCCACCACTCGCCCCTCCTAGACTTGTGTGCGTCGCTGTTGTTGTGGCAGACATGCATTGGACAAGACTGCGACCCATCCTTGAAATGATTACTATTGGTGTGCAATCTGACTGTTGGGCGCTGATGGGGGCTTTTCACAAGCCAAGCTCCCATACCCCTCTTCTCTCGTCCCCACCTCATGAAAACCCCCTCTTAGGGAGGGAGTGATAAAAGACATTGGAAAAAAGTAAGAAAAAAATAAAGTATGATTATGTAAATATATGAGAAAGGTAAAATAGGCCACCTCATGCCTGCGGGGCAGCCCATCCCCACCTTGCCTCCTTTTTCTTCACTGTGGCCCCACCGTGTGTCCCTTTTCCTCTCCTCCACTCAAAAGGTCAACCCACTCTCTCTTCCCCTTGTCCTTTCTCCTTTCTCTCTCCCCTCAAGCTACCCCACCTCTCACCAATAATGCATTCTAACTCACCAATAATGCACCCTAACTCACATGCAACTTACCCTATCTTCCAAAATAGTATACCCCACCCCCCCTTTCTCTCTCCTATCATATCCCATGACCCAAATACCCCCCCCTCTCTTTAAAGGGCGCCATGTCTCTTGTCTTGTAGCTAAATAACCTCCCCCACACTCACACACACTCAATTTCACTAAAAAAGGTGCCCACAGACCCATCCCCACCCGGTGGTTACCTGATTTTTCTTGTGTTCACACACATCTGCACACAGATTCACCTCTGAACACACTCCTCTCTCTCCCCTCTTGTAATTACTTTATTCTCAGTGTCACCTCTCACTTTTTTTCATCAACCCATCTCTCTCTCTTAGTCTCTCTCTCATGAGACTGCTGTTCTGGCACATATACACACAGCCAGACAAGTGGGGCCCATAGTCACATGCCCTATGTAGATAATGATTTCTTCATTTCTAAATTCTAGAATTTCTCCCCCCCCCTCCTCCCCTATATAAAGAGGGGTCACCATCACACAAAAACACACAACATCACCAAAGAACACACTATGCACTGTGTGTGCCTAGTGCACACACACACACCCACACCATCACCATCACCGCAATCACCATGCTTGTCTTGAGCATGACCTCTACACCCTTGGCTATGGAAGATGAAGGGCAACTAAATGAATGATGATGGCCATAATACTCGTGCGAGTCTTCGTCATCAACTCCCACCTATCCGCCATGTGCTCTACCACTCTCTCCCTTCTCATTCCCCTACCCTATGCTCCACATTTCATCGCCTAATTCTCTAAATAAAGCTTGAGGTTTTGTGAGTATGTTTTTTTGCAATGTTTTGCCCATGTGAGGTGTGCGGAATCGCCACCTAGTCTTGTGTTTTGGAGTGAGCTTGTGTATGTGTGAAGGGTGTGCGGATTCGCCATCCTTTTGTGATGCCTAAGTACTAAGCCGCTATACCCCCTCCCTCACTCTCTCTCTCTCTCTCTCTCTCTCACTTGATCTCATTCCCTTTCCTTTTCATCATTACTCCCAAGCATCCATCTCTCTTGGATGAAAACTTTGTTATGGTGGTGTGTTGTTTGCGTCCTAGCCGCTGAAGCTAGGTGGTGCCCCTTGTTTGCTTTACCATGACAGGCTCGAGGCGCGCCATTCGGTCCCCGTTGTTTTAGAGGCTGTCGGGGTTCGGGATTCGCCATCCTTTTGTGATGCCTAAGTACTAAGCCGCTATACCCCCTCCCTCACTCTCTCTCTCTCTCTCTCTCTCTCTCTCTCTCTCACTTGATCTCATTCCCTTTCCTTTTCATCATTACTCCCAAGCATCCATCTCTCTTGGATGAAAACTTTGTTATGGTGGTGTGTTGTTTGCGTCCTAGCCGCTGAAGCTAGGTGGTGCCCCTTGTTTGCTTTACCATGACAGGCTCGAGGCGCGCCATTCGGTCCCCGGTGTTTTAGAGGCCGTCGGGGTTCGGGGTTCGCTTTGCTCCCGTCATTTGGTGCCCCCATTGAGGATCTTTTCATGAAACCCTTCAGTTTACAAGACTGAAACCCTTAAACTATTGTGAATGGATGAATGGCTAGCAGGATTTGCTAATTGGACGACAGAAGAAGAAGAGCTCCAAGCACAACTAGACGAACTCCGCATCTCCATCGAAGCTCGAGTGCCAGGCGTAACGGTAATGGATTTGCAGTGGGAGAGTCAACCAACACGCCAAACCCAGTGGATATACATAGGCCAAGTGCCAAGAAGAAGAAGGAGAAGGTCGAAACCATGTCCGCAACCTACAACCAACCCACAACAACAAAATGGAAGGATCTCTACACAATAGAGAATCAACACTATTCTACTTTGAGAATCGGGTAACTCAAGTCACCGAGGTAATTATCACAGTCAGTTTTCAAGTCGCACCTGATGCTGCAGCACAGATAACGGAAGCATTGGCTCACACTCTCACTAGAGAAACTAGGGATCTACTGAGTTTGTTTCAGGAAAGAACACCACCCTCTCCCACAAGCTTGGACAGTGACTAAGCACCTCTAAGCTTCACATGAATCAGTACAACCTACCTCAAGACAGATCACACATACCAACACGTGTACGCTCAATCAAGGTAATACTGGATTTGAAGGCTCACTACCAGCACGTCATTGACACCATGCCGGGTGGGGAGCGGTTTTTGGAGGTTCTGGCATCAGATCAACCATTTGTCTTACCTTTGGTACAAGGCAATGTACCGTTTGAAGTTTTAATCTATGTCCTAGAATAAGAGGGTATACACGCTGTGAGCGGGATGAAAACACATAGAGCGCCTCTATAACGACCCGACACACACTCTTGGGAAGATACACACACACACTATGGGGCACCACTCGGCTTACACAACACACCTGGCCGAGACAGGGAACACACCTCTGGAGTGAGAGGAGAAAGACTATCCACTTGCCCACTCCACACAGAGACACACACACACACACACAAAAACTCAGCTCAAAAGAGGAGAACTTCTGATGTTTAGATACAAATGAGCTTGGGCCAACACCAATGGGGCAAACAGCTCACACAAGATGGGTAAAAGATACCAGATACAATCACAAACTGGAGCAGAAACTTTGCTCATAGGAGAAACTTACACATAAAAACAGCAGGAAAAGAGTGAGTAATTTGGCAAAATGGACAGCGCCATCGCGTCCGGAACGGCCCAAAACCCCAGTCTACAATGTCAAAGTGCTCAAATCCGACCTCGGATGAGCAGTTTACGGCCAAAACAGGCTCCAAAATCACCAAAAACACACCTGCGGCTGTTCCTCCTCTCTTCTCCACGTTTTTTCTGGTCTTTTCTCTGTTTTTTTAGTTCCCACACTTAGCTTTATTAGTTGGGCACCCTTGGCCTTTTAGATGACCTCAAACGGACCCCAAACAGGCCAAAAACTGACCTCGCAGTGCATAGTTGTCACCTTTTTGCATCATTTGCACACCTGGCACTCAGCTTTTTTCCAATAATGCATCTCGCCACCACGTGAAGTGGCCCCAAAAAGTGGTCCTAATGATGACCTTTCTGCATAACTCTCACAAGAAAACACCCACGTTGTGTCCGTCCTCATCCGCGTGCAAATATTGACCTCGTTCGCCCTCCTGACGCCACTAGATACCATCTGACGCACTTGCTGACCTCACGTCGTCAGCCCGCGGATAGCTTCCTCGAGAAGTTTTACGCGCTACCAACTCCTCCTTATTGTAGAAAAAACACACTGGTACTGGTAATAGTGAAAATCGCTGCACTGTGTACACCCTGTCCTACCTGTACACATGTGGGCCCCACATAACCACCTGGCTAAGGAAAATGGGCAATCCTTTATTTGATGCACCATGCATGTATATGTACATATGCGCAATCCCTTGCTCTAAAAAACTCCTGACATAATTTGCCCACCCCCTAGCCTGCTAGAGCATTCATGCTCAGCAGCAGCACTAGTAGATGCTCATTCCACCTGGATCCCACACAAAACCACTTGGCATTCCCTGCATCAAACACTTAATCAAGGTTCCACCTGGTTCCCAAGGAAAACCCGTAGAGATGCCATATATCAACTTTGCATCAAGAAAACCATCAATTACTTTGGCATAGACCGGCATGTGCAAATATATCTCCTTCTCCATAGCTGAGAGGTCTCCACTAATCATTTGCGTCATCAATTCCTGCTTCTTTGACAACTCAACCTTGGTTTGCATCAGCCCTTCAATCACTTCATAAGGCCCTTCACTTTCATCTTCAACTTCCTTCGCAAATGCGACTAAACCACACTCCTGGATTTCTTTATCCATCAAAAGAAATGCAACATCAGCATCCTCATCACTACTGGTAGTGCTATCACTGTCCTCATCTGTCACCGTGGAAGAGTCTTCATCACTAGACTCATCCTCATCTTCATAAAGCTCCTCTAATCGTTTCCTTGTGTCCATATTATAAAGCTTCTTGGTACCTGTCTTTCCATAGAGGCTAATCGTACCATGTCGCCAATCTTGAACAGCTCCCACTGCACGTAACCATGGTCTGCCCAGTATAATAGGATATGCTCCCAACCCTGCTGGCATCACATGAAAATCAACCACTGCCTTTGCATCATATGCCTCCACTTCTAAGCTCTTTACAACACCCAAGCATTTTACTTTTTGATGGTTTGCCAATCTGATCCGAAAACCTGACACCCCAGCCACTGTGAGACCCATCTTCTCAACGCATGAGTGTGTTATGACGCATATTTGGGCTCCGCCATCCACATAACCTTGTCCCAAATTTTTCCTTTTATGCCACACATCTACTATTGGACAAATGTCTGGTAGCTCGTCCATTGCCAACACCTTCACTGAACCTCTCTCTGGCTCTTTCTCCATTGGGTTAACCATCCTCTTCCACTGTCGCTTTAGCTTAGGCACCATCTCTATAAGCTGCCCAAAAGTAACATCTGCCTTCCTGCTCGTCAGATCCTCCTTCAAGTCATAGCTTAATTGCCCATCCCCTAGTGGAAAATCTGAAACATGAAACTTTTGACGAGCTCTCCTTTTCCTCTTGGCCTTGACATCCTCGCCTTCATGGCTCTTTCCTTTCTTCTTACTAGGACCTGGGGCACTTCTTCCTTCCTTATCCTCTGGGGTCCTCTTCCCAATAGGCATCACTAATGTATCCTCTAGCTTTGATGCCTTCTCCAAGGTGACTACACTTAGCACTTTTGTCTTTCCCTTTTCCTCCTGGGTCAGTCCACTGGTTCCTTCGTCTCCCTTAATTTCGATGCCATAATCATTTGACCTAGTTAGCACCTGTTTTGGCAATGGATACATGTCTCCCCCCATCCTTGGTGGCTTATCACATTGAGGGCTGATGTGGCCCAACTCTCCGCAATTATAACATGTGGGCGTCTGCCTCCAAAACCTACTATTACTTTGTCCAGCACCATTCCTAGGTCTTTCTTCACCTCCTGGCTGATTTGCAAACCGCCCTCGACCTCGATTATTTCCCACTTGACCTAGCATGTTTAGGCTGAGATTCTTCATCAAATCAACCACTTGCCTCATGTCTTGCCTTAGGCCATCATCTTGCACTGCTGTAGTGACCACTGCTGGCATAACCTGAGTAGTAACAGGAACTACTGGTTCATGATGAACCCCTGACATACGACCTTGTAAAGAGTCCATAGGCTGAAATTCAGACCTCATGGGCAAAGACTCAACCCCTAACTGGCTCATTTTCCTCAGCTTCCACTCTTTGTTCCTTGCTACCTCTAGTGCATCTTCATATGTCCTAGGCTTCTTTAGCTCCACTCTCCAACGTATATTCTCCCAAAGACCAGCTAAGAACCTGTCCTTCTTCATCATGTCAGGCGGGGGTACCTGTGGTGCTAAAGCCTTGCACATTCACTCCCATGCCAATGAAAACTTACGTATGTACGCATCTACTGGCTCACCTTCCTTCTGCACCAAACCTTGTACTTCTTGCCACACTTTGTCAGGATCTTCTATCTTCACAAACTCCACTTCCAATCCATGCCTTAGATTGTCCCAACTCAACCTTACAGGTGGATCAGCCACATGCAACTCCTCTTCAAATGCTTTAGACCAAACTCGTGCGTCACTCTTCAAACAAATTTGGAGAAGGCGTAACATCTGCGCAGGGTCATGAATCTGGTTGCTAATGCAGGCAACCTCCATCTTTTCCAAAAATTCTTCCACATCTTCATCACTTCTTCCATGAAACTCCGGATAAGAGAAAGCCATGGCTAGAGAACCCCTTCAAACACACGTGCAAGAACCCAAAACTTTTCACTATCCAATCCCCAGAAACTTCAATGCAGCTCAGCTTTAGATAAGGACAAACACATGCACATCAAATGAGTTTTCATAGTTGATCATCGGAATTACAACAGGCAAAGGACATTCCAGGATCTCTCTCAATCTTCTTGGCCCAAACATAAAGACTATGCGCTGCTGGAAAAAGATCTTCCTGGACACATGAACATTAATCTGAATTCTTTGAGTTAAATGAAAAGGAGTGAACTGAGGGCCATTTTGATAATCCATTAAAGCCAACCATGAAGCTCCCAAGAAAGCACACCTGTCTTATTCTCTGATTTTGCCAAAATTTCAGCAGCATAACAGCATAAAATGGCTCAAAAGACCAAAAGACCAGCCATCATAACTTGGAAAAATTTTGACAGAGTTTCCCCAGAAGTAGAGCAATAGGAACCCAAAATATAGACTGTCTATGTATGCATAAACTGTCAACAATAGAACCCGAGCATCAAGTAGGACTCACTAGTACATAGCCTATGGCGAGGTCACAAAAAGGGTGCTCCAGCTACCTGTATCACCAAAAGGATCTCCACATTTGAGAATCCCCCAGCTCAATAAAAACCTCACGCTATCGACCCTCACACGAAGGCTAATGCAAAGCGCATATAGTCAAGTCTCAGAAATGACTATCTTCCAGACCAAGTCTCAGAAATGGCTGGGACTGCCAAATACAACCAAGTATGGCTCCACAAATGCGTACAATGGCAGTTTCCACAAGTAACGTACAATCCAGCAGACAATGCGCTCAAACCGGCGCCAAGTGATGCATACCCACAACAACTGCAAGTGACATCACTGCTAGTATATCACTGTACTCCAGCTACCTGTACCTGTGTGAATCACCTGTACCTGTACCTGTACCTATAACCTGTAACCTGTAGTCTGCAACCTGCAACCTGTAATCCCGAATCTCGAAGCTCGAAGCTCGAAGCAGAAGGTAGTCGAAGAAGATCCTCCGTGGGGGCGCCAAAAGAATGTGAGCGGGATGAAAACACATAGAGCGCCTCTATAACGACCCGACACACACTCTTGGGAAGATACACACACACACACTATGGGGCACCACTCGGCTTACACAACACACCTGGCCGAGACAGGGAACACACCTCTGGAGTGAGAGGAGAGAGACTATCCACTTGCCCACTCCACACAGAGACACACACACACACACAAAAAAAAAAAAAAAAACTCAGCTTAAAAGAGGAGAACTTCTGATGTTTAGATACAAATGAGCTTGGGCCAACACCAATGGGGCAAACAGCTCACACAAGATGGGTAAAAGATACCAGATACAATCACAAATTGGAGCAGAAACTTCGCTCATAGGAGAAACTTACACAGAAAAACAGTAGGAAAAGAGTGAGGAATTTGGCAAAATGGACAGCGCCATCGCGTCCGGAACGGCCCAAAACCCCAGTCTACAATGTCAAAGTGCTCAAATCCGACCTCGGATGAGCAATTTATGGCCAAAACAGGCTCCAAAATCACCAAAAACACACCTGCGGCTGTTCCTCCTCTCTTCTCCACGTTTTTTCTGGTCTTTTCTCTGTCTTTTTAGTTCCCACACTTAGCTTTATTAGTTGGGCACCCTTGGCCTTTTAGATGACCTCAAACGGACCCCAAACAGGCCAAAAACTGACCTCGCAGTGCATAGTTGTCACCTTTTTGCATCATTTGCACACCTGGCACTCAGCTTTTTTCCAATAATGCATCTCGCCACCACGTGAAGTGGCCCCAAAAAGTGATCCTAATGATGACCTTTCTGCATAACTCTCACAAGAAAACACCCACGTTGTGTCCGTCCTCATCCGCGTGCAAATATTGACCTCGTTCGCCCTCCTGACGCCACTAGATACCATCTGACGCACTTGCTGACCTCACGTCGTCGGCCCGCGGATAGATTCCTCGAGAAGTTTTACGCGCTACCAACTCCTCCTTATTGTAGAAAAAACACACTGGTACTGGTAATAGTGAAAATCGCTGCACTGTGTACACCCTGTCCTACCTGTACACATGTGGGCCCCACATAACCACCTGGCTAAGGAAAATGGGCAATCCTTTATTTGATGCACCATGCATGTATATGTACATATGCGCAATCCCTTGCTCCAAAAAACTCCTGACAACGCCTCCTTGTAAAGAAGAAAAAAACTTTTGCAAGTTAAGCAGTGTGTCTTTCTAGCTCTCTCTCAGTAATCATGGCAAGTGTAGCATTTCCAACATTTAAAGGAAAGAAGGGGGAGGATTTGGTAACAGACTTCCTAGATGACTTTGAAGTAGCATGTGTAGTGAGCAACAAAGATACGGATGAAACCCGGGTTAGAATCTTTAAGCATCTCATGAAGCTAGAAGCTAGATCATGGTACAATGCACTTCCACAAGCAACCAAGGATGACTGGGAACCCTTAAAAACCGCTTTTAAGAGGCACTTTGGGGGAGGTACCACTTCAGAAAAGTTGTGGGACAAGTTGAGAGACTTGAAGCAGGAGGGTCTTTTAGAATATGCCACCTATGAGTCCAAATTTGTGGATTTGTGGGAACGGTGGGTTGAGTCACTGGCTAGGGGGGAAGCTGCACCCGATTTCCTAAAAAAAGATCGGTTCACGCATGGCTTATGGCCGCTTCTCAAGGAGAAGGTGAAAGGTAGATTCCCGGCTACGTACGAGTTAGCCATTGAGATTGCTCGCCTTAAAGACAAGAAGCTACGAATGAAAGCCAAAGAAACCGAGTCAAAAGAATCAGGAACATCGCGTCGACCAGCAACTACGACAACCACCATGCCACCACCACCACCGGCTCTTGGGGTAAGAGATGACCAACAAGATATGTTGGCCCATATTACTGACCAACTGCAGAATTTGTCTGTCCACTTAATACAACAAGGGAGGAGTCAAGAAAGAGATCAAGATCTTGGAAGAGCACGACAACAAAACAGGGAGTATCATTGCTACAACTGCGGAGAAGACGTTCACGGTATGTACTACTGTCCCAAACCACGACAAAACTATAATAGAGGAGGTAGGAGGAACCAATTGTCACCCCCTAGAGAAAGAACACCCCCACCCCGAGCACTACCCCCACCAACACAAATTCTACGTCCACCCCAGACACCACTACAAGCATCCATCCCACCTCTTCCATCAGCCCCACCACCAGATCGCCCTGTAAACATCATAAGGCTAGAAGAGAAAGGAAAAGCCATAGTAGTGGATCCACCCAGAGCAAAGGAGAGGGACAAGGGTAAGGAGAAGGTAACCTTTTTAGAACCACTTGAATCCATGACTGTGAAAAGAGCTAGGAGGTAGAAAGCTACACAATCAGATGATGAGAGAAGCATGAGAGGAGAAACTAGCAAGAGGCCATCCAGGCCACGATGGAAATTGGGCATCACCGGCTTCTAGCTAGGGGAAAGTTCTAAGCCCTATGATCTACTATTGGATGTGGCAGAGCAAGGACCGAAGATTACATGGCCACAACTGCTACATCTTGCACCAAAAGTAAGGCGACAATGGTCTAAAATGGTAAGTACAAGACGCTCCAAAACAAAGGTAGCTGGAGCAATTTCGGGATGCAACATGGATGACATCCTTCCAATTGTCGACGTAAACATAAAAGGAAAGAGGGTTGGAAACACCTACATTGATGGAGGTGCACAAATCTGTGTAATGAGAGAAGCTATGATGCTTCGATTAGGGCTCGAGGTTGACAGGCCTTCTCCATGCAAGGCAAAGATGGCAAACAACGCAAAAGTAAAGTGTGTGGGTGTGGTAAGTGCCGTGAAAATCAAAGCTTTCAACACTGAGGTAGAGGTAGATGTTTTTGTAATGCCTACTAAGGGGGAGGGCTATCCACTAATTTTGGGAAGGCCATGGTTGATGGCCATGAAGGCAAAACAGGACTGGGGTACTGGCCTTCTACGCATGACCGGTAAGAAAGGGGAGACAATCTACTACGACATGAGGATTGGCAAGCAGAAGCAAATGAATCTGGAAGCATCGGCAGATGAAACCACTAGCGAATCTTCCAGTTCTGAGGAGGAGACCACATCCACCGACGAAAGTGACAGTTCCATTGATGTGATGGGTATCATTATGAAGGATCCACAAAGGGTAAGCACAACTGGTGATCCATCACCAAAAGGAAAACCCAATGAAGAGGAGAGAAAATCACCTGGCCTAGGAGGAAGTAGGTTGAAGGGTATGTTGTCTACGGAATTAACACTTGAGGAGAAAGATAGTTTTTTGCAAATGTTGATGGGATTTCCTAACCTGTTCATTGACAACTATGAAAGAATCACAGGCATTACAGTGGTGGAACATCATATTAAGCTGAAGGAAGGGGTAAAACCAATTGTGCAAAAGTTACGACGATTGGGGGTCATACAAGAAAAGGCACTCTTGGCCGAGGTAAGGAAACTGTTGGAGGCGGGATTCATCTATCCGGTAGAAAACTCAGAATGGGTGTCACCCGTAGTGGTGACGCCTAAAAAGAATGGTAAGTGGAGGGTCTGTGTTGACTACAAACCACTAAATGCAGCTACAAAGAGAGACCACTTTCCTCTCCCTTTCTTGGATGAAATTCTGAATGAAGTAGCGGGTTTTGAATGCTATACCGTCTGTGATGGTTATTCTGGATACTTTCAAATACGCATAGCCTTGGAAGATCAGCTAAAAACCACTTTTATCACGCCATGGGGTTGTTTTGCATACACGGTTATGCCATTTGGTCTCACAAATGCACCTGCCACATTCCAAAGATATGTCACATATGTTTTTCAACCGTTCTTTGGAACATCCATAAGAGTGTTCATTGATGATTTTTGTATATATAGCTCCCGTATTTCACATTTAGAAAAGGTAACTGAAGGTTTGGCCAGGTTGCAGAGCCTAGGTGGGCAACTAAATGTGGATAAATGCCACATTGGGGAGAGTAAAGTCATTCTACTAGGCCATGAAATTTTAGCAAAAGGTATCAACGCCGACCCAAGTAAGGTGTCCGCACTCATAGCCCTACCTTCACCAACGACCGCACGTCAACTGGTCTCTTTTCTACAGAAGGTGAGGTACTTAAGTAGATTCATACATCGACTATCACAACTTGTTCTACCACTGCAACAACTCACTCAAAGATCAACTTTCACTTGGGACGAGGAAAGCGAACATCACTACAACAAGGTAAAGGAGGTCTTAGCCACTCTGCCAACTATCTCACCACCTAAGTGGGATGAAAAATTCTATGTCACCTCAAGTGTTGGTGATGAGTCATTGGGGGCTGTGCTACTCCAAAAGGATACGAGGACATCTTTCATGAGGCCAATCTACTTCTCTAGTCGAATGATGACAACAGGAGAGAAAGGTTTCACCCATGTGGAACACTTAGTCCTAGCTCTTAGATTTGCAACTACAAAGTTTAGGTCATATTTGCTGCCTAAGCAATTTGTGATTCTAACCACGGATGAAATATTTCCCTATGTTGTACAACACATGCATTAGGAAATTTCACAGGTCATTTGGAGGGCCATATGAAGAGAGAGAAAAATAGAGCGCGTCCAATGAGCACGAAGGTAGGAAAGTACGTAAAAAGACTCAAAAAATAGGAAAATAGCATAAAACTTTCACGAATCTAGGATTGTAGCATAGTAATTTCCTTCCTTTTACCGAGCTTTTAGGTGCTTGCATGTGGTCCCACTTCTGCTATTCTCTTATGGTCATTAACGTACTGGAGGGTGACCATTAAGCCCGCACAAGATATTGGAATTCTAAAACACTCTCCCTCCATTAGAATGCTTTCAAAGTGAATCTCCCTCCACTAAAGCTTTTCTCTGAGAGCTATGGTGTCCACGTCTTCTCGCCCAAGAGGCTCCAGGTGTTTACTGTCTCTCACACCAACAACCAACAACTGCACTTTGCCTAGAAGGTCAAGTAGTAGCATATCCTCAATTACAATACCAGCTTCAATAAGTGCAGAGAACCAATGGGTTGGACAAAGGATAAACAAAGGTTCATGGGTCCTCATGCAACCAAGAAGACCCAAGAGGTCTAGTGGTATCAACGTTTACCGCTCAGCATGGAAGGCCAGAGTGTTGGATTTCAAAGTTGAAATCGGCAAAAGATCTGTAAAGGAAGTTCTTGTTCAGCATGTGTTTACCCATCCTGAAGTGATAGCAAACGGTGGAAATGTATCAGATATACATCAACCACGTTGCAATTGTAAGTACTCTTGACATGTGAACTTACTGATACTCTCATTATAACTTTTCTTATATATTTTGCAATGTTTCTCCCGCTTGTTATGAGTAATGTCTCCATTCTTCACAGCTCAATTACATTAGATTTGTCATTTGTACTTATTGATACTCTTAGTTTAACTCTTCTTATATATATTGCAAATGTTTATCCCTCTTCTTATGAGCAATGGGAGCCTGTGGAATGCATAATAGGCCTCTTCCATGTTGTTCATGCCCACATTGGTTCTCTACAGTACTCAGAGAGGAGCAGCAAAAGACTGGCTGATGAGGGAATATTTTTTTATGACCACTTTTACCAACTCAGCTCAGGGAATAAGAATGGCATGTTGGTGAAAGTGCCTCTACCAACCGATTGGAACACTGTGGACTGGCCAGTTCCCGAGGAAACAATGGTGGAGGCAATGCGGAGCAAGCTCTACAAGGATATACAAAGGTCTCTACGTAGCTCTATTCCTACCAAACTGGTTAGAATTGCAAACTTCTGTCCTGTTGCACTCTTCATAGAGCTGTTTCATAGCTACAACATCCGAGTTACAAAAACTATGTTCATCTGCAAGTCATTTGAGCAGTCATCCTGTGACAAACTTCTTGACAAAGGATGGTATGCAAAGGAAGAGATTGGTTTACGGTGCGAGGTCGCGCTTGATACTCTAGTTGTCAAGTACATGATTGCAAGCCAATCACTGTTACACTCGTTTTGGTATATGCGATCACAAATGCTCAACGGTAAGTACATTCCTATGGACCAGGTTTCTGCAGGTTTGGAAGATAATCCTGCTGTGGATGTGAAAGTGATTGATAAAGAGCATGGCCTACTATTGGTGGTTACAATAAGGGAGCTATGCAGTCTTCAGCATTTGCGGCATGACATCATTGAAGAGTCAATGGACAAGGACCTATCAGATTTTTCCTTTTTCCTAGCTGGCCGTAAGGTGATGCGACGAAGGGAAAAAGATATTTTGTGCAAAGAGTTGGATGGTCGGGTTGAAGTAGTGTCAATGTAACAGATATTCTTGTGAACCCAAGTGTATACAAATGACTTTCAAGACATGAAGTTTATTGAGCTCATTTTTCAATTGTGCCCTGTGAAAAAGTGTGCTTGAAATACATTTCTTTACCACGTCAAATCTCTCTCTCTCTCTCTCTCTCTCTCTCTCTCTATATATATATATATATATATATATATATATATATATATATATATATATATATATATATATATATATATGTTAGACAAGACAAAGACATGATAGAAGAGTCATCTTAATTCATTAGAAAGTACAAACTCGTCCGTGAACAATGGACTGAGATACAATTTCTGTAAGTATGGAATCAGAATGTCTTCAAGGTAAAAATCGAAGGAATGCCCCTCGAAAGAAGGTGGTGAGACAGTTGTTCCCGACGGATTTAGTTCTCCCTTTTCAGGAGTATCATCAATTAGTAGTGTATTAGTTGCATCAAAGGGTACACCGATTTGGCTAAACGGTTTGTACAAAAGAGGTAAGTGTGGTTTTTTAGGGTGGTAGTGGCCCTCAACGCTAACGCATTTTCTTTGATCATACAAAAAGGAAAAATCTGACGTGTGAGCGTGGCATACACTGCAAACTATTGCAACTAGTGGCGACAAGTTTTGCCTTTGCATTGAAGACCATATGGCAACTCTGAAGCGCGGAAGAAGAAACTGAATAAATTCCTTGGTTCCTGGACGAACCACGACTCGACAAGTTCCCATCCGAAACGTTTGCAAA